>NC_133619.1:333053375-333218375 GCF_048593235.1 Sminthopsis crassicaudata | reverse complement strand
CTTATTTGCTTTTTTGTTTGATTTATCTAGTTCTGATAGAGCAGGGTTGAGATTCCCCACTGGTATAGTTCTGCTGCAAGATAAATCTTCAAAGAGCTTGAAGGTATCTAGAAGGTATCTATTATGGTACCCTTAAGTCTTCTCTTCTCCAAGCTAAGCATTTTAACTTCTATCAACTGAGCCTAGTATAGCAAGACTTCACATGCCTTCACCATCCTGGTGACTGTTGTTGTTCAATCAATCCTACTCTTCGATCCAATATGCTACTCTTCAGGACCTTGTGGACACTTTTCATAGGATTTTCTTGGTGAAGATACTGGAGGTGTTTGATTTTTCCTTCTCTAACAGATCTAGTGGATCCTTTGGTCAGATGATGAGAGGCAGGTCTTCCCAAGTCCAACCCCAAGTGCTCCAGCCACTGAACCACCAGCTACTTCCCCCTCTTCTCTAGAAATGCTATAACTTGCTTTGATAATTCCTAATGTGTGGCCCCACATCTAGCCACGAAATGTGATATAACAAGATCAGGGGACAACAGAACAAAAATCCCCCAGTTTCCAATATCAAATTCATTGATCCATTCTAAAATCCCATTAGTTTTTCTCTGGACTTATATTAACCTTGTAATCCACTAAATCCTACAAATTGTATTCACACCAATTGTTTCCTAGGCTAGGCCCTTCCTCTCCTTGTACTTGTGCAGTTGGCTTTTAACTCAAATATAGTATTTTGCATTTATGTCTATCCAGTTCTATAATTATATATGGCTTATTGTTTTAGCTTGTTGATATTTTTTCATCCCCATTTAGTTATCCCTTCCAACTTTCTTGCTCCTATATATTTGATTTTTAAAATGCCATTGATGTCTTCACTTATGTAATTGATAAAAATGTTGAAATGAGCAGAGCCAAGAAAAGATAACAGGGGCACTCCAAGAGACGGCATGCCAACAAATTGAAATTGATTCGTTAATCATCCTCTTTTGGGACAAATAATTCAATTGCCTCTGAATTCATTTAAACTGATTTCCCCAAGTGATCCAGAGATATCAGGAAAAAACTCTGTCCAATGCCTGTTGATATCCAGGGATACCCTGTCTACAGAATTTTCTGATTTTTAGTCTAGTAAGGTGGTGGTGGAGGGAAGGATATTATATAAGTTGGGCCACTGGAGACCCAGAAAAAAGTTCTCACCACTAAGACCATTGGCACTGCCAAATGGTTCATTATCAGAAGCAGAGAGGATTTTATTAGGGAGAATTGTATTAAGGCATTACCATCTGCAGTGGGACCAACGAGAGTCAGTCACCACTGAAATAACTGAACAACAGCCACCACAAATATGTCAGGCACTATGCTAATTACTTCAAGTAAAAAGAAAGGCAAAGACATGGTCCTGCTCTCTCTGGGGCTCCCATTTTAGTAGAAGAGATACCATACAGGTAACTATGTTGCTGTATTCATTTCTTTTTCTGTCATGTCTGACTCTTTGTGACCCCATTTAAGATTTGGCAGAGATACTGAAGCGATTTGCCATTTCTTTCTCCAGTTCATTTTACAGATGAGGAAACTGAGGAAAATAGGGTTAAATGAATCGCCCAGGGTCACACAGCTAAAAAATGTCTGAATCTAGATTTGAACTCAGGAAAATGAGATTTCCTGACTCCAGGATCCAATGCACTATCCACTGCGTCACCTAGATGCCCTGCAAACAATTCTTCATATAAGTTATTTATATTAAGTGGGAGATAATCTCAGAAGGAAGACATTATTTTGTGGATTGCCAATATCCTACTTCAGGGTAATCTGAAAACACGACAACAGCAGAATCCCAATCCTAGCTTTCAGTAGGGAACATCTCTACAACTTTTCCCATCTCTGCATTCCTAGTTACTGACTCTTTTCAGATAAATCCCAGAGCTCTCCAATCTTGGTCTCTCCGACTCTCTGCCATCCTATCCCTGGAATTATGCTGTATGTACAACAAGACAGTGTTTTATAACATTTGCTTTAAAAACTGAGTCACATTACATTTTGGTAACTAGACACATTACACATTTGAGCAAAGAAAGAGAAATGTTAAGTTCAAATTTCAAGAGCTGTTTTCTGTCTTCAAGGCATAGCGAGTGGTATACTAGAAAATAGATGGACCTGTTTTCAAATCCTGTTTCTGATTCTTATGAACTAGGTGACAATGGGTAAATCACAACCTCTCTAGTCTTTGTGAAGCTGTCTCATTACTTATTTACTAACAATGATAGAGAAGTAGAAGGAATACTAACACCAGAGAAATCATAGATCCTTGAGTTCCCTATCTAATCAGAGCTACTAGTAGGGTAGAATGAACAACGCTTTGCCTTAAGGCACTGAAATTGAGAAGGTGTAGTATTTTTAAATAATGATGTTTTAATTGTGCAATTTGTAAATGTTATGTTTACAGTTTGACAGCATTTTCATTCAGTTGCATAGAAATTCATTAGCAAGATTAATTAGAGAGCTACCAAATGACGTCTCTTCCTTCCTCTGAAACATTCTATTTTTAATATTTTCTACCTGTGTGACCTTAGATAAGTCACTTACAATCATGGTTTTCTATTTCTTCATTTTTAAGTGATGGGTTGAATTACAAGCTTCTGAGGTCTCTTCCCTAAGTCTATGATTTTATAATCCTAAAACAAGTGTCAGAATTACACTCTTTCTCTGTCCCTGTCCCTGTTTCTTTCTCTGTGTCTCTGTGTGTCTGTCTCTCCCTCTTCCTCTCTCTGTCTCTGTCTCTGTCTCTCTTTCTATATGTATATATATATATGTGTGTGTGTGTGTGTGTGTGTGTGTGTGTGTGTGTGTGTGTGTATGTGCAGATGTATGTGTGTGCGCGTATTAAAACTGACAAGCATCCCAACTCATAAGATTCTGGCCTTTTGAAAAATGGAGAGAAAAAAAGAAAAGAAAAAAGTAGTTGATTGGATCCATACGGTCTTGGAAAAACAGCCTTAGCCAAGGAGTGAGGAATTTCCCAGACATGGCCACAAACACTCCACCTCACGTGTGTCAAACAATTTAAATGAGGCCAACAACTGCTACCAAGTACAAGAACCAGACTAAAATATATTTGGAAAATATTTAACAAAAATAAATAAAATACAATAAAACACAGATATCATTACATTTTAAAACTAAGTCAATATGTGGTCTGCCCAGATCCTAGGATTAATGACTCTGTTTCTATTGAGTTTGATATCACTGCTCCATAAGACAAACCCTAAGCACCTGTACTCAGGTGTAGGTCAGAGAGCACAACAATGTTCTTCGTTGGACACTGTTACTCCCACAAAGTCCATTCCCTTAAATGGGCTTTCTAACTTCCTAACAGAGGCATCCTCTCTTAACAAACCACTAAGTTTCTCTAAGAAATAGAACTTTGTCAGAACCTTGTAGATACGTTACTACCTGCACCAACTTCTTCAGAAACAATTATCCCAAAGTTATCTGGAACGCTGCATACCTAAAATTAATTAGAGGCCATGTCTGTGACATCTTTGAGGAAACAAGTCAATCATCTTATTATCAGAGCAGATAAGTCTCATCTACACTCCTCAATCAGAATTAGAGTTCAAAGGAGCATTTGAAGTCATTGAGGCGAATCCCTCAGTTTTACATTTGAGGAAACTGAAGCCTAGAAAAGTTAGGTGACTTATGAAAGATCACACAAGTGGTAAGTGATAGAGTTAGAATTTGAACCCAGGCCCTTTGACTCAAAGGCCAGTGTTCTAAAGATAGCATTCTTTCTACTGCTTCAGCTTCCCTCTGGAGCCCATGTTCTTAGTACAGATGTTATGGACTAGTGAGCAGAGGGTGATGAATGAGGTCTGGTGCTTAGCATGAAAAGTGAATCAAATGTCTCATTACATAGATGGAGCTGGAGACTGGGCAGGAAGGGAGAAGTGGAGGGAGCCTAACTAAAGGGAAGAAATAAATGTTTATATATTTGGAACTAACAACTAAACAGGAAAGGTTCGCCACCCCAGGGCTCTCAGCATCAATCAAAATCATAACTGAACAAAACAGGCCATTTCCACATGCAGCCTGCCAAGAGTTCCTGAGGGCAGGGAGCTGGGGAGCAAAGCTGGGAACAACCAATGTCTCGACACTTGTGGGGTATGGACCTCTGCATGTGATACAGGACAAATCACTCACCCAGTATCCAGGTATAAAGGCCAGCCTCTCTCCCGAAAATGTGTCTATCCTTCCCCCCCAAAAAATGCTTTTCTTGGCACGTCAGAAAAAGAATGTGACTTTAGAGTCAGTAGACTGAAATCCTGATTATTGTTATATTATATAATACTTTATTATATCACATCACATCATATTATATTATTTATATAATTTAATATTATGATATTACTATATCCATATAATACCCATATATCCATATATATTATAATCTAATCTAATATTATAATATAATAATATATCATATATATTTAGTTATATTATATTATATTATATTATATTATATTATATTATATTATATTATATTATATTATATTATATTATATTGTATTGTATTATATTATATTATTATTATTATATTATATTATATTATATTATATTATATTATATTATATTATATTATATTATATTGTATTGTATTGTATTATATTATTATTATATTATATTATATTATATTATATTATATTATATTATATTATACTATACTATATTATATATCCAATAATTGAGTTGGATAAGCCTCTTATACAAAATGGGGTTGACCAGACATATTACTTTCTCATACCATGGTAATTGTAAAAAATAAAAAAATAATAATAATAATAAAAAAGCAAACTGCTTTGTAAGTATAATCAAGATGAAAGAATGCTGGATTTTGAGTCTAAAAATCTAGCCATTTTATATCTCCATGCCTTTGACTAAGTTGCCTCAGCCTCAATTTCCTCGTCTGTAAAATGAGATATATGGATTAGATGGTCTTTGGAGTCTCTTTCACAGTTAGATCTATGACCCTAAATAAACAGGTTACTTGGTTCAATTTATGCAATTTTTTTCATTATAGATAAGGAGGATTTCCTGGTTAGGAAATTCCATTTCTAATCTGCAATACTTCTACAATTTATAGTTTTGTAGATTTTCCTGGGACTCCAAGAAGTTAAGTGACTTGGCAAGGATCACATAGCCGGTATTTGTCAGAAGTGAGACCTGAACTCAGGTTTCTTGACTCCAAGGCTTGTTCTCTGTCTCTTATAGAACACTGCTTCACATATGTATAATTCTAAAAGCTAATATTTCCATCAATCTTTCCTTCAAAATCCAAATCAAATTCAACACCAAAAATTTCTTTGATTGATTCCATTAAACTGGCAGTACTTGATTAAATGTTATTCTGAAAATACTGAATGGGTCTTGTGCTCCCCCTCCTCAAGTTCAAGAATATCAAAGGTTTTGTTTTCTCCAATAGATTTAAATTTTTTAGTTGATTTTATTCTGAACTTAAGAAATAAAACAAGCATTTCCCTAACATAGTAGAATAGAAAAAAGGTGATTGTACAATCTATTAAGTTCAATTTGCTATTCTTTGTAAGTATATAATAAAGTTGTATAACTCCTTTTCCCCCTTTTTCTCTTTCCCCCTTAACCCAGATGGCTACATTAGACACAAATATATATGTATATATAAAACTATTCTTTTTTTTATCACTTCTTTCTTTGGATGCAGATAGTATCTTCCTTCATAAGTCCTTTGAGGTTAATTTAGGTATTGATAATAGTCAAAATGACTAAGTCACTCAAAAATGTTCTTAAAACAACATTATTGTTACTATTTACAGAATTCTCTTGGTTCTGCTCATTTCACTCTTCATTATTTTGTTCAAGTTTATCCATGTTTTTCTAATTTTCTAAGATTGTTCTAATTCCCTATTAAATTAAAAAATTCCCAGAAGGCAGAGATCGCATTTTTGGCCATGCCACTGCCTACTCCAATCTCTTTCCCCTACTGAATCAACTTCAGTGGTTCCCAATCACCCCAACATCAAATATAAACTCTTCTGGTTGACTTTTAAGGCCATACGTAGTTGATACCTTTCCAATCTTCTTCTACTTCATTCTGTGCCACAAACTTTATGATCAAGTTTTGTTTCTCAAACATGCACCTCTTATCTCCTAACTCCCAACATTTTCACGAGCTTTTCCCCATGCTTTGAACATTCTCCCTCCCCATTCATCTCCCAGCTTCCTTCAAGTCTCAACTAATAGTCCACCTTCTATATCAAATATTTCCCAGTTCTCCTTCATCTGAGTGCCTTCTTGCTGAAGGCAATTTTCCCCTATGTATCTTATTTTGACATGATTGTTTGCATGTTGCTCACCCATTAGACTGTGAGCTTCTTGAAAACAGAATGCTTTTTGTTTTTGCTTTTCCTTGTCTCCAGTGCTTATTAGCACACAGTATCTGGCACATAGAAAGTGCCTAAGTAATGTTTATTGACTTGATTCAATATCTCCTTTGTCCTTGAAATATCCAGTATGAGTATGTTCCCTTATCCTACTTATTTAACTTAGAAGTAGAAATTATAGTGATATAAAGGCCCATTTAAAATACAAAGTCCAGTACAGTCTCATGCAGAAAGGATCACTATTTGCTTTTCAAATTAAAATTTTTTTCACTTAAAAATCTACTTTCTCTCCATTCCATTCAATTCCCCCAAATTGAGAAGAAAAGGGGGAATAAAACTCTTTGTAATGAATGATGCATAATCAAGCAAAACAAATCCCCA
Source organism: Sminthopsis crassicaudata (assembly GCF_048593235.1). NCBI lineage: Eukaryota > Metazoa > Chordata > Mammalia > Dasyuromorphia > Dasyuridae > Sminthopsis > Sminthopsis crassicaudata. The sequence goes on along the minus strand of NC_133619.1, from coordinate 333,211,585 downwards.
CATTGACTATGTCTAAAAAATAGATGTCTCCATATGCACCCTGAGTCCATCACTTTCTGTCAGGATGTGGGCACAATGCATTGCACTTCTTTTTAGAAAATATGGAGAAACCAAGCAGAATCCTAAGAAAAGTAACAAAAAGTTATAATGAGAGGAGAAAATAGAGCCAAAAGAACCAGGAAAGCCTCACAATAATCCTAAAATGATGAAGAATGCTGTGACATTGGACTGGTCCATCATACCCCAGAAGGAGAGAGAGAGAAATGCACCTCCTTCCTTTTCTTGCAGAGGCAGTATATACCATGAATCATAATGGTGTACATGCCTTCAGACTTTATTTTGCTGCATTGTTTTTCTTTGTTATAAGGGAAAGCTCATGGGAAAGAAGTGGTAATATATTTGAAAATGAATGTGATATAAAAATAACAAAAGGCATGAATACGGTTTTAATCTTAGAAAAGAAAATAAAGGTTTATGGTGAAAAGTTAAAAGAATGAGCCTTTAATCCAAGGGCTAATTAGCCTAGAGAAGAGAGAACAAAAGCATTATTTGTTTGCTGCTACCATTTTAAAAAAAATTTTCTATATCAAGTTAACAAGCATTTATTAAACACTGGCTATGTGCCAAGCAATGTTTTAGGCACTAAAGACCTTAAATGCAAATTTTAAAAAAAGATAATCCCTCATCTCAAAAAGCTTATATTCTAATAGGGAAAAAACAATACAGAAAAGAGAAATGAAAATCTAGCATAAGAAATATGAGGCAACATGGGAAAATTCTGAGAATAAAGGATGGATGATCTGGGGTTTTACTTAAAATGGAAATTCTTGGAGGAGCTCACCAATGGGAAAAAGAAACCACAAGAGAAAGGAGAGAAGGAAGCTGAATTATGAGGGATGATTGGTCTGGACCTTTCCTAAATCACAAAGAAAAAAGGGAAAAGGAAGCTAAATCATAATGGTGAAATCCAGAGTAGGAGGGATAACTGGTCTGGCCCCTTCCTCAAAAAGAAAATTCTGGGAGAAATTCACCAATGGGAAAAAGGAATCACAAGGAAAAAGGGAAAAGGAAGCTGAGTAGTGAAATCTAGAGAATGAGAAATGGCCAATTGGGAATCTATCCTTGATCCATAAGCAAGTGAATGAAGTAGAAGACAAGAGAATCACCCAACTACAACTAGAAGGGACTTCAGAAGTCCAACTTGTCCAATCCCCTCATTCTATAGAGTAGGAAATTAAGACTCTTAGAGGTTGTATAATTTGCCAAGGTCACATAAGCCCTAGAGGGGAGATTTAAATGCAGGTCCTCTGTCACCAAAGCTCTTTCCACTGTCCCAGACTAGACATAAGAAATTCCTGCAGCACTCCAGCCCTCCAAGGAATGTGAGCACTGGCTACTACTCTGCTCCAAGTCCTAGCAGGAGCTATCATCAGCCACATTAAGGGATGAGGTACCACAACATTGGGAAGGAAAATAACCCACATCCTAGGAAATCTGGATCCAGTGACAGGACCAGAGATCAGAGGGCATTTTCTTCCTAAACAGGAAGCTAGGGAGGACCTGGTAGCAGCTTGACTTCAAACTTACAAACCTTCAAACATTTTGCTCCCAAGATAGGGTTGGAGTGAGTAGGGGGCGGAGGGAAAAGGGAAGACACAGAGGAGGTGGGGGAGGGAGTAGAGTGGGAAACACTGCAGGGCTCAGAGCCAAAAGCAGTTGTTGTTCAACATCTGGCACGTGCATTATGAAAAGATTAGGACAGATAAGATTGCAGCTCAGAACAGAACGATCCGAGGGCCAAGAAGGGGCAAACAGAATTAGTTTGCCAAGACGCTGGATGACTCCTCCTCAGTCAGAAGTAGTTTAATTCCCATCTGACCCACAAATAGACTGAAAAAGAGGGAGCACTGAGAAGAAAGGAGAACAAAGATATAAGTGTTGTGATATAACCTTTTAGAGGAAAGAGCTTTGAAACTACAAGAGACCTGGGGTCTCTCACCAACCTGATATCATAATTGTTGTGAGTGCTCAGACGATGAGAGTCTAAATGTAGAGTGAATGTGAGTATTTATTTAGCAGTTGTACCATAGTATCTTTACTTTTTGAAAAAAAAATCAATAAACACTTAATGTTTCTATAATAATTCAAAGGCTCACTATGTAGTAACTCCTTTGTGCATTGTGAATTTTTTGAATTGGGTGAGATAAGAACTGTCTCAGATCTGATTCCTTTGTTGTACACTGAATGTCGATGTGAGGAGCTGGGGCACCCTCTTACCCACTTTTGGAGAAGCCTTTTTGTACTATACCAATGATTTCTTCATATTTTTTCTGGACTTCTACTCCAGAGTTGGGGAAATGAACCAAAAAGAGAACCTGACCATTTCAAGTCAGTCCTCCAGGATGGAACCAAGGTCTATGTAAAGTCTTCACATGCGACAGGGGAAATGAGTTGACCTCATTTAATTAGCTTAGTGGTAATTCCTATGGAAGAAAAGAACTTTTAATCAGCCATTTATTAAAAGCTCCACTTCAAAAGAAGCAAAACACATAAGGGAAAACTAGTTACTTAATATGGCAAAAATACCACTAACACTGAGAGTTAGGAGTTCTGGGCCTGTGTCTGAGTTGAGCTACTAATTAGATGGAATATTGAGCAAGTTCCCTTATCTATGCAAGCTTCTATGTGAGTCTCTTCTATAAAATGAAGTGTTTGGAATTAAATGATCTCCCTATTGTTGTTAATGGCACTACAATTCTTCCAGGCACCCAAGTTAACAACCTCAATAGCCAAGAATTATCCTCAACTCTTCTTGCTTCTTAATAAAAAAAAAAAAAAAAAAAAAAAAAAAAAAAAACAACTCTTCTTGCTTCTTCACTCCTCAAATCCATTCAGTTACCAAGTCTTGTCAGGTATATCTCTAGTGTGGTTCCCATTTATCCTCTTCTCTTAACTCAGACAACCACCAGTATAATTGTAATTACCTCTCACTTCAAGTCTACTTTTTCTAATTGTTCTTCCTGCTTCTGACTTTTCCCTTTTCCAAACCATTCTCCATAGAGCTGATAGAATAACTTTTCTAAGGTACAGTTTTTAGTAAGTCACTCCCTTCCCATGAAGCTTCAATGGCTCTCTATTCCTTCTAGGATCAAATACAAAATTGGATTATACAATTAAAAATCTGGAGTTTTTTTTTCTTTTCTTTTTCAGCTTTCACAATCTCTCCAGATTGATTTTCACTTTTCAACTCCTTATTCAAAATATGTTGCAGTAAAATTGTCCTACATAATGTTCCCAGAACAAGGACATTCCATCTTTTGTCCTCATATCTTTAAAGAGGTTATCCCCCAAACCTTTAATGCACTCGATCCTCATTTCTATTTTGTGAAATACTTAGCTTCCCTAAATATTCATTCAGGGATCACCTCCTGTCCTTCCCCATTCTGTCCTCATTGTGAAAGTCCTATCTTGAAATTACTTGTATATTTTTTTATTTTGTATTTTGTAAAAAAAAAAATATTTTGTATAGACTCATCCACATACATATTAATCACCCACTAGTAGAATGTGAATTCCTTTGTAACAAGGAATTTCATTTTTATCTCTATATTCCAATAACCCAAGTGATTAGAGTATTACATTTCACATGGTAGGAGTTTAGTAAATGTTTATTAAATGAATAAATGAATGAATGAAAGCCTCTTTCAGAGGATGTTCAAAGTCTATCCAACAATAAAGGTGGAAACATCAGAAAGTGAGTGAGAAATACCTCACCTCCTAAAATTAAAAATAAATAAATAAATAACCTGACACACCAATATTTTCAAGGGAAAAAAAATTCTCCATAAAAGATAGATTCATAAGCATATAAATCAACACTGAGGATCTTAAAACCAGAAAAAGGACAAGTAGTAAACTTTCAAAGAGAATACAAAGCTCCCTTAATAAATATGTCAAAACAAAGGAAAGTATATCAATGCATAATAAAACACAGAATTTGTAGAGTTCCAAGAAAGCACAAAATAACTATTAGAAATTCTGGAATGATTCAAAAGATAAATGAAATTTACAAAAGAATAAATTAGGAATTAATATGTCAAAACTAAAAGCTTTTAATTTAAAAATTCAATTAGCATTTTAGAAAAAAGAATTCATCAAATGTCTAATAAATTTGATATACAAGAACAAGGTGTGGCAAAAATCATACAGAAAGGAAGAGAAAGTCAACATTATGAAAAGCAACACAAACTACACACAAGACAAAGTAGTTCATCTTGAAGATGAAATGTAAAGGAGCAATTTAAGAATCCTACAATCCTAAAAAACATTACAAATTAATTTCTTTTAAAAACCCAATCTTAAAAATCATAGTACAGGAAATAATATGAGAACACTGCCCAGAATTCCTAAATACAGATAACAAAAATATCAGTCAAAGGAATCTAGAATGCCTTCTTTAAAAAACAAAAACAAAACAAAACAAAACAAAAAAAAAAACTATGATTAAATTTGGCAATTTCAATGACAACAAATTTTGTAAGCAATCAGAAAAGAAACCTTTAAATATAAAGAAAAGGAAATTTGAATAACACAAAATTATTCTGAAGTTACAAAAAGTCATGAAAATGAATAGAATAATATATTTTAAAAAGCAAAGGGGCTCAAGCAACAATCTAAAATAACCTGTCCTGTAAACATGTAGGCTCACGTAAACATGAGCCTAATTATCAACATATAAAGAGATATTTAAGGCATTTCTTAAAAAAAATCAAGTAAATAAATAAAATAATTATATAACATTATATATATTATATATAATATAAAATATATATAATATATAATATATTATTATATATTATTTGTTATTCATTATATAATTAATATTAATTATATATAATAATGTATATAATATGTAATATATAAATATAATACTAATAAATACAGATAAAACCAAAGAAAAACAGACATAAACAAAATATTTGATTTTTAAACAGCCAAAACAACAGAAACAGAAGAAAGCACTGCTGCCAAGGAAATAAGTAATGAAATAAATTATTCTGAATTAATACATCACTTTTTTAAAGAAAAAGAAAGATATTGAGGAGTTCTTGGATTCATCCTTCATAAGAGGAGCTGGATTCCCTGGAATAGTTTCTAACTGTTTTTGTTAAGTTATTTTAGTCATATCATACTCTTTGTGGCCCCATTTGGGGTTTTCTTGGCAAAGATCCTGGAGTAATTTGTTATTTCCTTCTCTAGAACATTTACAAATGGGGAAACTGAGGCAAACAAGGTTAAATGACTTGCAAGGGTATAAGTCTGTAGTTGAATTCAGATCCTCCTAATTCCAGGGCTGGCACTTTATCTACTGGACCACCTAGCTGCCCACGTATTTAAATTCTAGCAGTTATCTCCCCCACTCAAATACCCCAACTCCTTGCCTTTCCCTATCCCTTCAAAAAAAAAAAAACAACGTTGGGACAGTTCCATAATTAGAGATCCATGCAATATAGTTACATATAACACATTTTTTGCTTTGAATGATTCATAGATCATTGCAAATGCTGGCTGGGATCTATTTGCTAAATAAGAATCATGGAATCTAAAACTAGAAAGAAAGTCATCACTGATATAAGAAGGCTAGAAAGCTTTCTAGGATGAAATCCTGAAAACATAAAGGATCTTCACTCTGATGAGTTAGAAAAGAGGCAGATGTCTAAAAAAGATTAATGCAGATGCAAAGAGATATACAGACCAATTTAGAATTTTAAAATATATATAAGTACATATGTACATACATTTATGTATATACCACACACATATGAAAAAAATCAGTGTTAGGAAACTCTTCTCTGTGAAAACACATCAATTCATTGTTGGTAGAATAAATAATAGTATGATGGTTTATATTCCATCTCTGGTATTTACTGCCTGTATGACTTTAGGCAAGTAAATGAATTTCTCTTGATCTCAAGTCCTCATATGTAAAACGAGCAGGTTAGACTAAATAGCTTCTGAAGTGCCTTCCTACTCCAGTCCTGCAATCCTAAGTGGTTCAAATATTCTATATTTCAATTTACAATTATGCAAGAGAAGTGACTCAGTACTTACATTACTAAGAATATACTCCAAGAAAATCAAAGACATAAATATTCACCGGTTGGTTGTTGTCCTTCGTTTTTGTAGAGGGCCAAAATGACATGACTATCTTAGAGTCCAGTTACAGTGTGTCCAGCTGTGGCTGATCAGACCAATACGAGCTCAGAGTGCCCTGTCACAGGTTGGACACAAATATCCCCTGTGACTTTTGAGGTAGACTCTCTAACACTGCATATCAAGTGTTGCTAGAAGTGAACTTGGTAGGGGGAATATTTTGTAGTCATCACTTTTAATTTGAACCACTCTTCCCAGTATCCAAAATGGTAGAGATAAGTGTGTACTGGTTTGTGACATAGTTATATCATGGCCCTTATCACATTTTTTGTATTAAGTTTTATGGGTATAGGAGACATCCGGCACATCGGCAGCAGCTTATCACAGGGAATAGAGGAGACTCCCTCTGTTTAAGGCTTTTGTGTTCACACAAAAGCTTCAACTCACGCCCAACTTTTCATCACCATGGGCAAGAAGCCAAGAGGAAAATGTCCAGAGATTCTTTCATATGATCTGAAGTAGAACTTTTTCATGAATTCCTGAGAACAGTCTCACCAAGTCTCCATGTATATACTCCTTTGTGTATATTTGTTTGCATGTTGTCTCTTTCACTAGATTGTAAGCTTCTGGAGGACAGGCATTGTTTTTGCCTCTTTTTTGCATTCCAAATGCTTAGCATGTGCCTGGAACATAGGAGGCATTGAATGAATGTTTTTTGCTTGAATATTGCACGTATTCTAAAGAATGGAACCTCATTAGCTAGTTCCCCATTACATCAATAAAAAGGAAATGGAGTATACATCTACACCACTACTAGAGGCAGCTAAGTGGCTCAGTGGATAGAGCACTGGGCCTGAAGTCAGGAAGACCTATGTTCAAATGTGAGTCAAATACCAGCAGTGTGACTGTGAGCAAGTCACTTACTCCTGTTTGCTGGAGAAGGAAATGGCCATCACTCCAGTGTCTTTGCCAAGAAAATCCCATAGACAATATTGATGTGCTATGGTCCTCAGGGTCACTAAGAGCTGGACACAACTGAACAACAGCAACAATAATAATGCACATCTTTAAAAGGAAATACTGATGACAAAGAATTAGCATCAGGAAAAAGTCATACTTGTATTTATATATACTTTTAAAAGGCTATTAATAGTCAATTTGTGATTTTTATATGCAATTCTATACTCTGCATATGGAAATGTTTATGTTTGTTGATTACTTTCAAGCTGATGATATACATATATAATATATATGCATACACACCATATAGACACACATAATCTTATAAAACATGAATATTTCCTTTTTTGAGAGGGTTACTAAATTGGCAAATAAAGATAATATTTTCCCCAAAGCATCTGATGTGGATTAGTCAATAGTATTAGATGGGTTTAGAAGTGGTTGGAGCCAGAAAGTAGTCATTAGTGATTTGGTATCCATTTGGAAGGAGGTCTTGAAGTGACTCAAGATTCTGTGCTTACCCTATAATGCTTAGCATTTTTATTAATGACTTGGTTGAAGACAAAGATGACATGCTTATCAAATCTGCAGATGAGACAAAGTTAGAAGGAATAGCTGACACATTGAATGACTAAATCAGGATCCAAAACATTCTCAACAGGCTAGAATGTTCAGCCAAATCTAATAAAATGAAATGGAACTATCAAAACATCAACTTCACAAGTCTGAGATGGAAGGGATTTAACTAGACAGCAATTTCTCTGAAGTTCTGGGGATTTTAATGCAAGTCAAGGGCACAACAAGAAAACTGCTGAAAAAGCTAACAAAATATAGGATGCATTGATCAACATTGAGTCTAGTTCTAAGGAAGTTAGACTTGCTGTATTCAATGCTAGTAAGGTCACATCTAGAGTGTTTAAGGACATGGATAATTAGGAGACTGTTTATCAGAAATGGTCAACAAGAAGGGAAAGGAGGATTAGGTTTTTCTGCTTGGTCCTAACAAAACTGGCAGCAATGGCTAGAAACGAAGGGACAAATTTAGGACTTGAAGGAATGCTAAGGGGATGTCCTCACAAATCAGGCTATCAACAGTGAAGCAGTCTGCCACAGGAATTCCACATCACTAGGGATCTTCAATTAAAGGCCAGATGACCATGTTTCAGAAGACTCTTATATGGGATTCTTGTTCAGATATGATTAAGGATAGAAAACCAAGGTCCCTTCCAAATAATGATATTCTTTAATTTACCAAAAGACCCACGCTCAATCTCATTCCACTCAACATCTCTAATACTATTTTAGAACTGGAAAAGACTGTCTATTAAGCTATGGACTCTTCTATATTTTCCTTTTGTACTTTAAAAAAGATTTTTTTATCTTTCAAGTCATCAGACCATCCCTTGATTTTGTACCTGTGGAATATGAAGGCAGCACACCTTGGAATCCAGCCAGCCAGGAAAAACCTCTACTGCTAATGGCTTAGCTTTCATCACTGAATTCACAGAGTCCCAGCTCAGAAGTCTTGGAGGAATCTATTAGATTATAAACTATTTGAGCAAAAAGAAATGAGACTTATTTATCTTCAGATTTCACCAAGTACCTAACAAAGTTCTTTGCACATCATAAATGTTTGTTGCATAAAATAATGCTGACCAAGAGTCATGACAGCAGAGCAAAAGCTGGGAGACAGTTCTGAGATTTATGAATCCTGATGAAATGATAATTCATTCAGGGAAGCAACTGGGAAAGAGAACTGAAGTAGAAAGAAAAGTGAGTTTTTAGTTCTTATTCTGCTACTAATCAGTCAATAAACATTTATTAAATGCTTACTATATTCTAGGACAGTCTTTGATCTAAAGAGTTTAGAGTCAATAGAAAGATACATCATGGTGTAATGGAAAGGAGGAGCCTAGTTGAAATCCCCATTTTATTACCTATGTGATGTTGGGAAAACCACTTCAACTCCTTGGGTCTCAGTTTCCTCATTTGAAAAATGAGGCAGATGGATTGGATGAACTCTAAGGTCTCTTCTAACTATAGATCTACGATAAGTGCATTTATACAAAATAAATACAAGATAATTTTGGTAGGGTGGCACTAGCAGTTGAAGGGAAAAGCTTCATGTGGGAGGTGGCTGTTGTGCTAAGCTCTGAAGAAAATTAAGGATTCCAAGAGGCAGAGATAAGGAGGGAGGACATTCCAGAAATTGGGCCACAGCCTGCACAAAAGCAGGTGGGTATGAAATTCTACATTAGAGAAACAGCAAAAAAAAAGTCCATCATTTTGAGCCAAAGAATGTGTGAGGGGAAGGCTGGAACCAAGTCGTGAAGGACTTCAGATGACAGAGGAGTTTTATTTTATCATAAAAGGAACAGAGAGCCTCTGGAGCTATGTGAACTGAGGTCAAGTCAAATAACCATCTCCAACACTTGTATATTGGTAAATAAGCCCGCAGGAATAGCAGAGGAGGGAGGGTCGAGGCTCTTAGTGCTGGCAGGATCCTGGGGCTCCAGGTTTAGCAAAAGCTGCCATCAGTCAGCATCTTTCTGCTGCAGGGAGCAATCAGCTAGACTGTTTTGATCTTCCAGCTGCCTCTGTAATCCGACTGCTGTGGTAGAGGGAGTGATTCAGAGCAAGACAAAGGTGTAGGGAGGCCTTGAAGTGGGCAGATGAGCCATGGTGGGCTAGGATTTATCCAGAAGTTGGTAGGGTTTATGTTTTTCTTTCTGTGTCTGCTGGTAATTTGTCAATAAGCCTTCTTTCTCCTCTAGGAAGATACTTCCCATGTGTCTGTCTATATCTCCTGATCAAGTGATCTTTGGGCTTAGGAAAACCTTCTTTCCCCCATCTCCTAACCCCCTCCCAGAGTTAGAGAAATGATAGTAATGAATCTGGGTTACCAAGTCAAGGAATACTGTGTCCTTCCCAAAACAATCCCAGCCGTTCCCTCTCCCACAGGACAGTGCTGGGTCAGAGGTGGAGACCCTTGACACTTGGACCTCATTTGTAAAATGAGAAGACTGAGCTGAATTTTGCTAAGCTTTCTAAGTTTCCTTTCAGCCCTAATTACTCCCCCCTACCAGAGATTCTAGAACATCCAACTTTAGGTACTTTCCCATCCCTTTCCATTTGTTACAATAGAAAAAGAAACCAGGAGCAAGAATTATACCCCAATTATACAATTATACCCCAAAGTCACTTGTGTAATATGTAGGGCCTGAATTTAACTATCTTAATTTCTTTTGCAGTTTTGCTATTATATCATACTACCATCATTCTCCATCTCTCCATCAACCCCTCTAATTTATAGACATAGCCAAAATGAACAATTTTTGTAAATGGCGTAAATAATATGTGCTTGTACTTTCCCATTCTTTCCTTTCAGCTTTCTCACTGTTCCCATTACCCTACTATTCTGCCCTCTTCATAGAAGTGGAGCAGCTTTCTTTAATAAGAGAATATTTACACAATAAAATGGTATCTCAGCTAACTAGAACTCAGTAATTTTGCCACCTCTTCTATCTGGAGCATAGTTGAGAGCCTGGAGTACATATAAAAAAATCTTTAGCAACTAAAATGATTTCATTGCCTTTCCATGGAATAAAACTAACACACTTTCCTTCAGGTCTCATTTGGTACTTATTTATTCTTACTTTAAAAACAATTTAAATGAGCTTGGTCATCAAGTTTCAGAGTCCAGAACCCATTAGAAACAGCACATTGGAAGAAGAGGAAAGGATGCTACATTCAGGGAAACAAAGCACTAGCAAGAAACAACAAAAATGACAGAGAAATAGGAAAAAAACAAAACTATAAAAATCTGGCCTAAGAACTAGCAATTTGGTGACATTTAATAGAAAAACCACATGACCTCCACAGCCTACTTTGATGTCCTTGTTTGATACCCTACAACAACAATGTAGGGTCATAAAGATGACATCATGATCAGTGTATTCTGGTTAAGAAGGTAAGGGATTATTTCTACCTTAAATATCAGGAGAGAATACTACCTTGTTCTGAATGTCAGGTTGGATCTGTGCCCAGATTAGAGGCTGCTCCATTTATGTTTGAGCTCCTATGTTCTGTTTTATTTTTTAAAGAACATTGTTATAGCACCAAACAAATGTCTCTTTGTGGAAAGGTTCTTAAATTTCTTGAACTTCAGATAAAATAGTAATTGGCAGAAAAAAAAGTGGGCCAGGGTGATTTGTAATAATACATTTTGGACTGATTTCCAGCCAGGATAGTTAAAATAAAAGGTAAAGAATTTTGATGCTTAAAAGGGATAGCCCTCAGCTATCTGAAAAGCTAGGATACTGAGATTAACTAATTCTCCTAGTGCCCAAGAATTTGTATAACCAAAGTTTTACTATATGTATGCATATATTATCATTATTATAGGACTTGGTTGTAGGACAATTATTATTATTATTATTATAGGACTCAATTATAAGACAAATAAAGGAATTGAAATATATCCATTATTACTGTAGATAGGACACGGCATTTCATGGGGCTTAGGGAGTTCTGATAAGAAACTTCTTCAAACTACAATTTACAGTTGCATGGGCACTTAGAGGTTCAGTAGTTGGCCCAGTGTCACATAGCCAACATACATTAGAGTTAGAATTTGAACCCAGTTCTTGCCTTTGAAGTCAGTTCTTTCTCTATTATACTGCCTCTGCTATACTAAATCTAATACTAGTTGTATGATTCTGGGCAAGTCACTTACTCTGATTTATAAGGGATTGCTAGCAGTTTCCAAACAAATGAAATTATAAACCTGGTAAATACACACACACACACACACACACACACACACACACACACACACAATTTTTAAAATATGAATATACAAAACGCAATTATTTTTGTTCTTGTTCAGCCACATCTGACTCCCCATAACTATATTTTGGGGTTTTCTTGGCAAAGATACTGGAATGGTTTGCCATTTCCTTCTCTAGCTCATTTTATATAAAGTAAACAGGATTAAGTGACTTGCCTGGGGTCACCCAGCTAAAGATGGGTGTCTGGAGGTTAGATTTGAACTCATGAAGATAAGTTTTCTTGATTCCAAATCCAGTGCACTATCCCCTGAACCATTTAGCTGTTCAAAAGTATTTATATATAATAGAATATAAGTAAAATTACTTATTTATGCTTTTCAAGAATCTTGGTAACATTTCACAAAAACTTCAAAAATAAATGAAGCAGATTGATATTAAAGTAATTAATTATTAGGAACTATGAGGTAGAAATACATTCATCAGATCATAGATTAAAGAGTTGGAAGAGTTCTTCAAGATCATATGGGCCAGGGTCCTCATTTTACAGATAAGAAAACTGAGGTTATGAGGGTTGAGTGATTGCCCAATGTCACAAAGGCAGTAAACAGCAGAACAAGGATTTTAACTGAATCTCTGGTTCCAAATCTAGCATACTTTCCCCTATTCACTGATCTCAAATTAAAATATAAATACTTGGTACTGTAGTACCACGTTGATAAACAAAAGCAACTAACAAAAATTTATCAAGGTGCCATTACTAAAAGTCCCTCCAGAGAATGAATTTGGTCTTCAACAGAGTAGGCCATTCTAGAACTGTTAAGCATCTATTTATATAATATGTAGTCATCCTTCAGTAGCTAGGTGCTGTTGTGGATAGAGTGCAGAACCTGGAGTCGAGACTTCTCATCTCCCTGAGTTCAAATCCAGCTTTAGACACGCAGTAGCTGTGTGATCTGGGCAAATCACTATCTTACCTTAGTTTTCTCATCTCTAAAATGAGCTAGAAAAGGAAATGCCAAACCACTCTACTATCTTTGCCAAGAAAACTCCAAATGAGATCCAAGGAGTCAGACATAATTTAAATACTTGAACAGAATCCTTTGCTACAGGTAACTATGAAATTCTTTACAAAAGGTGCTAACAATTAGCAATCTGTCAGGAATCTCTGTATATTTTTCACTGCTACTGTTACAACTGACAATATAAATATTTAACAAGCAGTTCTAAAAATTAGTGTAAATTATAGGAACTATAGTGAAAATGTAGGAATTCAGCATGCTAGCAAATAAGTGAGGGGAATTATTCACAAAGTACACAATTTCAGAAAACATAAAGATGATGTTTAGAAAACAGGAAATCGTGGATTCAAATTTGACTTCAGATCCTTACTTGCTAGGTAATTTTAGGTAAATTACTTAACCACTGTCTCCCTCAGTTTCTTCATCTGTAAAATTTGAATAATAAAAGCACCAATCTTCTGAGATTGTTATAAGGACCCATTGAGGTAACATATGTAAAGTGCTTTACAAACTTAAAATGCTATATAAATATTAGCTCTTAAAACAACAACTTTTTCTCATTGGTCCTATTTGATATCTCCTGTTATCTCAGTCTCACTCTTCTTATTATGTCTCCTATTCCCCATATTTCTCTTTAACAGAGGAGCCCATGACAAAGGCCTCTCACAACCCATATCAGGAGGTATTTCCAACAAGAGCCTTTGATGATGACAATATGGGTGACATCAGGACTCATTCATGCTGAGAATAGTAGAGAATGACCTAGCAGTTTCTTTCTACTCTTCTATTATCTTCCTTTCTGTCTGACTCTGCCTGTTCCTATTTACTGGTAGACTGAGTTGACTTCCACAAAAATAAAAAGAACAAGAATGAATATGATAAAAATGCAGGCAAGGAATGCCAGTTTCTTGGGTTGATTGGCAGCCCTGAATAATCCATGCTAATTTGCTGTCATCCTCCCTTACCCATCTGACACCTGTCCCCTTGCTCAAGATAACAAGATGTTGACAATGAAAGAAAGAGGGGAAAAAAGAAAATAAAATAGCATCCAAAGTCCTTACTATATATAAGACATGGAAACGTCTATTTCTTCTGTCCTGGTTTATGAGCAAACTGTTTATAAATAACTAGGATGGGTTTTCTATGTCACTACATTTCTCTATTACTATGAATAGTTATCAATTGACTAAATTCAAAAGAGTCTTTCCAAGGCTTCAGTTGTGATCATCTAAGAAGCTAACCAGAGTAGGGAGCCAACTGACCGGAAGATGACAATTGAAACAGTGTTAAAAGTTTTCTTCAATTTCCTTCAAGATAGGAAATATTAGATCAGGATTTGAGGCACAGCTGTGGCAGAATACTGATTAAAAAGCAAGGAAGACTCACAAAATAGTAAGAGTGAGAATTTTTTAAACTAGAATAAGAAGCACCAAATCTAGGCTATGAAGTTAGTTCCCAAGGTAGGATTCAAACCTCTTTCCCAATAATCATGCCCCCAAGTAGCCAATGTTTCTCAGTAAAAACTGAGGCATTTGTCAGTCATGTCTAGTTCTTTGTGACCCTGTTTGGAATTTTCTTAGCAAAGATACTAGAATGGTTTGCCTTTTCCTTCCACTGTTCATTTTACAGATGAACAAACTGAGGCACATAGGATTAAGTGGTTTGTCCAGGGTCACACAGCTAGTAGGTTTAAATTCAAAAAGATGAGACTTCTTGATTGCACTCCCTGCACTCTATCCACTGCACCACCCAGCTTCTCTTTATTCCAAGTCCAAGTGCACTCTAAGGATAACTAAAGTCCAGTAGTTAAAATTAAAAGTGAAACAGAAATATTGAACCATCTACAGATTTAGAATGAAAAGAACCCTGTAGTTGGTGTCAGAATACCAAATATTTGATTTCTGGATTCATCCCTTACTAGGCATGGGATGCTTTTTTTGATCATTTATTTTATTTTTTTTAATTTGTGATTCTCATTACCTTCCCCCCACCCTGAGAAAATTTTAAAAATAATCCAACAAAATAAATTTGCCACATTGGTCACATTTGGAAATGTCTTTTTTTTTCATTTTTAAATCATCATCTCTTTCCCTTTGAGCTTATATATATATAAATATATATGTCATTATTGATTCATATTACCTTTAAAAACAATTAATCCTCCCAATCTTTTTGACTTGAACTATTACTAAACACCTTCCTCTCTTTGAATGCTTCAGAAGTTATAAAAGTAGTTCTATCAAATCAAATGCTGCCTCTCTATAACTTTTACCACTTAGTTTGAGTTCCATCCTCTAGGGTAACACAGGGAACCTGTGCTATATTATAGTCCCTAAAATAGGTGAACACAGGTATCATCTTCCCCCAGTCTTCTCCTCATTAAACACTTTTAGCTCTTTCAATATTTATCAAGAACAGTCTCTAGACCCTTCATCAGCCTCTTATTCATCCTACTTTGGATGCATAAATATTTGTCACCATAAATATTTAGTCACCATCAGTGTGGTGAATTTCCATTAACTACCTCTTTATAGAGGTTATAGTACTTGTATCACCATATATAGTTCTTGACTCTTTCTTTCCATAGGTTCTCCATAGAGCAGGGGTCCAAATCTGGGCTTCATGGACATATTTAAAGGGGTGGGGCAGTCTGTGAACTTCAATGGAAAAAATTTACAATTTCATTTTATTGACTTATAGCTAAAATTTGTCACTACTTTCAATTATTTAAAAACATTATCCTGAGGAGTCCAAAGACTTCACCAAGCTGTAGATTCTGTCAATGAAAACCATAGACCCTTCATCTCAATCATTTCCTAAGCTTCAGTCCTGCATCATCAATTGCCTCTTGGGCTTTTCCTACTAGAAAGATCTCAAAAAATCAACCTTTCTATAGCAAAACTCATTTCCCCCTCTCCCACCCCTCTTCCAAATTTCTGCCATCTCCCAGGTAACTAATCTTCAACTCCTCATTCTCCAGGACCCCACAATGCAAACAGTTGCCAAATCTTGCCTTTTATTCCCTTTATAATATTTTTCACATCTGACTCCTTTGCTCTTCTCACACAGTTACCACCTTAGTATAAAAGCCTTCATAATCTCTTATCTTGGTCATTTCTCTGGCCTCCAAGAAGTTCTCCTTATTCATATATCTCATTGCTCTAGCCCACCTCCACCCCATACATATAAAGGACTGCCAAAATGATTTTCTTTAAATATAGACTATCAATTCAGTCTCCTCTTGAATCAAATCTAGTGGCTTACTATTGCCTCTGTTTAGATTTTGTAAAGCTTCATAGACTGCCACAATCTATCTTTCCAATCACAGTGTATGTTATTTCTGTGATCCAGACCAAATGGACTTTGATTCCTCTTACATAATAGTACCTCTCCCATCTCTGTAGAAATAGTTCGTCATATTAAAGATTCAAATTAATATATATTGTTTTTCTTGACTATGCATATTTGTTGCAAAGAATTTGTTTTCATTATCCTTTTTTTGTTCAGTCGGATAGAGAAAGGAAAAAAGAGAAAAAATTAGATTTTCATTAATTAATAAACACTTTCTCAAATAAAAAAAAATAGCTCAAGCACCACCTTCTAACTTAAGTTAGATCAATTGCTTATGTTTTTGACTATTGGTGCCTTTCTCCTTTGCTACATTGTATTAACTTACTTTATATTTATTCTGATTATATTTAGATATTTAATTATGATTTTTCCCTTCTGAATAGAGATTGTGCTAGTCACTATGTTTTTCTAGTACCTAGCATCATGTCCAGCCAAAGCAATTATATAATTACTTGTTAGAATGATGGATTGATAGCTTCTTTTATATTTCACAATTGCCAATATGCTAGATTGGCTATCTTTCTATTCTTTCATTTGGACTGTGTGATTATACCTCCTTTTCTCATCATCATGTCCTCTTCAGAGAGTAAAGATAATGAGCTAATTGCTCAATTTCCCTCTTAAAATTCGGTACCTGGCATGGAACATAGTGGTGTGGACTGGCCATCACACCCTGGGACTATTAGTTCCTATTCTTTCTAAATGTTCACAAAACACCTGTTTAAATAATCCCTTGTAGAAATTTGCCAGGGAAGACTGTCAAGTTTACTGTCCTGTTGTTCCTGAATTTGAGATTTTTCTCATTCTTTTAAAGACAAAAGTCTTACAGCTTTAACCCCCTGACATGCTATGTCTTTTCTGGCACACATGTTGACTGCAGCTTTTTGGCCAGACTTGTAATTTCACTGATATAAGGAAAACCCTAGGAGAGTCAGACTAGCTGGGTTCTGAGGTCCCTTCTAATGCAGACATTCTAGATTATTTAATTTAGAATCTTAAAGTCAGTAGAAGTGCATTCTCTATTTCTTCTGACAACATCTTGTCATGAATGAATAGAAGCGGGCAGCAAAAGTAGCTTAGCTCAGTCTTGGCAGCCTCTCCATCATATGCTTCTGGAAGACAGCACACTTACCGATAAGCCAAGTCAGGCCTCTGTAAAGCTGTTTCCCTCCCCGGGAAGAGGCAGTCACCTACCCCCACAGTGTGACTCTTCCTCCCAGGGGACGCAGCAGGATTTTACCCACTGCTGGGAACTAACTGTCTTTCTCAATGTTTCATGGAACACAGGATAGGGCTTTAAATTTTTTTTTTGCTTTTGGTTATGGAATAAAACATGCATTTCCATAAAATAACATAATAAAAAAGATTGCACATGGAACTGCCAATCTAGTATGTATAAATTCATGCAAAAAATAGGAAATGGCTGCTGGACAGGGCTTCTACAATATCACTCTCCATGATAATTTCCTATCTGTTGCATGAATTTAAATATACAAAAGATTTCTTTCTCTACTGTGCTCCTCTTGTTCCCATTTGACATTGGTTTCCCCTTGTACTCTCAGAAAAAAGTTACATTCTTTTTCCCTTCCAAAAATATGTAGTATGTGTATAATACTGGGGTTCAAATCCTGTCTCTTGCTAGCTGGGAGACCCTATGTCAAATTCCTTTAAAAAAACCCACAATTCATTTTCCTCATTTGAAAAATGAAGAAGTCTCATGTAATTCTAGATCACATGAACCCCCATCCTATCTGGTAGGAGAGAAGACGAAGAGCATTCTTCAAATAGTTTTGATTTCTTTGATTTAGTAGCTGCAGATCATTTATCAGTGATGACCACCAAACAGGAAAACAAGCATAATATATTCCCTATGGGTCCTATTATTGTTTCCCCCAAATCCATATTGCTAGTGGCTCTAAATGAACTAATGGCCCTTTGCGCTTCTCTAAAGGAAACTTCAAAGCAACATTTCCTTTCGATGTCTATTAGAGGGACTGGTGCTCTTTAAAACTGCTTAGTCCCATCTCTGTCTGGATTAATTGTCACATTCAATAAACAGGTTATTTGGTTCATACTTTTGCTTCAAGGACAGATGGAAACTTTTTTTTTCCTTTAAAGGTTTCTAGATAAGGAAATTCTACATTGGCCCCTTTCTAGCTTCTCACATCATTCTCTGTTGGGAAGTTCTTCCATCAATCTAATCCAAATGCTTAAGCATGTTCTAGTGGAAAAAAAAAAAAAACCAACTGCTGAATGTTTTCAGCCAAGAGAGATGCCTCAGGCCTCAGTGGAATCCATGAGAACAGGGGCCTGCTGTTACTTCTCCTTCTGTTGTCTATTCTTTTTTGTTTTGGGTGAAATAGAATAAAAAAAGCTGGAAGGAAAAGCTACACAAAGTCCAAATCCATGCTGAGATTTTTCAGTCTGCCAGCACCAGTGCAAGATTGTTGAGATGATGACTTATCCAATGCTATGACACATTTGGAAGTTAACTAGCTAGGTTGGTGCAGTGGTTAAACACCATGACTGAAGTCAGGAGAACCTGAGTTCAAATCCGATCTCAGATTTATTAGTCGTGTGACTCTAGGCAAGTCATTTAACTCTGTTTACCTCAGTTTCCTCATCTGTAAAATGAGTTGGAGAAGGAAATTACAAATCACTGCAGTATCTCGCCAAGAAAAACTCAAATCAGATCATGAATTTAGGATTCCCCATTGTAGACACAACTGGGAATAACTGAATGACAATAAATAAATCGGTAAGAACAATACCTTGTAGAAACTGCTTTAAGGAAGAATTCACTCTCCACAGAGACCAAAGCAGTCTAAAGGAGAATGTGCCCCCAAGTATTGAGGAGGAATGTTTGTACTTTTGTTCATGCTATTTCTTCATAGATAGCCCACCATGATAATGTTAACTTACCCCTGTATATAGCATCAATTGACTAGATTGTATAGAATTTGCAAGACTTGACTTAAAATCCAACTTCACATATTTAGAAAATTACTTAGTTATTTGCCTCAGTTTCATCAGCTGTAAAATGGCAATTCATAATAGAACCTACTTCTCAGGGTTATTGTGAAGATCAAATGAAATAAGGTTTGTAAAATGCTTAGCCCAGAATCTGTCCCATACTAAAACACTGTATTAATGTTAATTATGCCATTATTATTATGTCTTTGATACTAATTTATTATCTTGGCAAATGTGGGCAAGAAACTTACTATCTTTAGACCTCAGTCCTGAGGGGTTAGATAAGATCAGCTCTGAGGTTCCTTCTAACTTCAAATTTATAACTATATAACTAAGTTTAGGTGAGATGGGTGTGAAGAAATGGCCTTTCAGTTCTTCTTTGTACAACTTTCATTCTATTTCTTTTGAAAAACAAGAGTTACTAAGTTCTTTCTCCCTGAGTCCTATGTTTCCCATCTTATATATGTTTCCTTCATATAGCTCCTTAAGATTTATTGCCTTTCCTCTCCATCCTTGCTACAAAAATTTCATCAGGCAAGCTTAAAAAATTGGTGGTGATTTTGCATCAAAGTCAGATCAGAACATCCTGTTCCTTTCCTTAATCTACCAGCTTTTCAGTAAAACCTGCAGCAAATAGAAGAAAAGATAAGGTACCATTTCTAACTAGTAAATGCCAAGCAGTGCACAGTCACTGGGAAAATTAAAGACAGCAGGGTTCTCTCCATGGAAATCTCTCTCCAAAGCAAGCCCCAAGCAAACAAATCTCTCCATGACACTAGGCAAGTATTAAACTTCTCTATACTTCCCTGGAAAATTGGTTAGTTCCCTGTCATCCTTAGTCATCCTTATGGATGGAACTGCCAGAGCCAGAGCCAAAGGAAGCTTCTAGCCTAGTTAGGAAAGGTGAGTTTTTACAAATACACTTTACAAATATAACCACTGTATGCTCCAGTTTGAGCAAAAAAAACTCAAGATGCAAGTCAATGTAGAAACCACCTGAGTTCAGTACTGCTTCCCAACTATCTCTGCATGGCCTGAGTTTCCATTCACTTTCTCCCCTTCCCAGTAGAATGTAAAGTTGTTGAAGACAGTGAATGCTTCATTTGTGTCCTTGTGTCTCCTGCTTCTGAATTGCAATGGTCTGAGATCTGATCTTTAAAAAAAAGACCTGAGTTCAAGTTTCTTTTCTTATCCATTCTAGTTATATGAATCTGGGCAAGTCACTTAACCTCTCATGACTCAGAAAATTCTTTAAGTCAGACATTCTTAACTTTTTTGTGTCATGGATCCTTTTGGCAATCTAATAAAATTTAGGGTCCCTCTTCTCAGAAAAAAAAGTCTTTAAATTCACAAAACAAAGAAAACCTGCTATTTTGAAACATAGTTATCAAAATATTTTTTCAAAGTTCACAAAATCCAGGTTAAGAACCCCTATTCTAAGACTGTATGTCTTAGGGAATTTAGGTCAAGAGAATTTCTTCACGTAAGAGTTTTCCACATAAATGAAAACACAGGTCTAGTTCCTATCCCCACCTCCTATATCCTATCACCTACCTCCTACCATATATCTAGTTGCTTTGTAAAACATTTATGGCATTGGATGGAATAGGATCTTCCAAGGTCGGGCACTGCCCTTCCCCAAATGGACTTTCCACATAGTTCCCACTCCTTGAATATTAATCATAACAACAATGAGGCTCATGAGGGAGATGGGAGCCATGCTCATGATATCAACAAGAGGGAAGACAATTGGAGAACCAACTCTTGCTCTCCCAGAGCCCCATGACACTTTCAGAAAAAGGTAGGATTGACGTTTGAGAATACATCCTTTAGACCTTACCTGGGCACACTAGCCAAATAAGTCACAAGTTTCCGCAAGTCTTCCTGCCTTATTCTGTCATGATTGCTTCGTGCAGGAAAAGTCAGAATGGGTCCACCTCGCTTATCTCGGCCACCTGTAGACAGGAGAAGCAAGAAAGGAATTACGATCATTCTGATAACAATTACCATTTATATTGTGCTTTTAAGGTTTGCAAAGTGCTTTACAAAGATTGTCTCAATTAATCCTTACAACAGTTCTAGAAAGCAGGGGTTATTGTCCCCATTTTATAGATGAAGAAATTGAGGCAGACAGAAGTTAAGTGCTCAGGGTCGTCTTACATTTTAACTAAGTGTCTCAGGCAGGATTCTAATTTGGGTCTTCATGATTCGAATTCTAAATTTCTATCCACTTGCCACCTTGGTGTCTAGGTTGAATGTCACTAATAGGTACAAAGTTCTCTAATCCATTCTCTTTTTACCGTCTTTTAGGAAGTGGGTAAGATTGTCCCAGTAGTATGTACAATTAGCCCAGGTAACTGCCTTAATGGATACACAGGCAGAATCACAGCAAAAAGGGATATAACAGAGAGTCACTTGGGGACTTCTGCCTTTCTTGACTAAGACTCTGGAAACAAATGTGTGGTTGCTCATTCATTTTCAGTAATATCTGAATCTTCATGACCTCATTCTAATGGAATTTTCTTGGCATAGATCTTAGCGTGGTTTACCATTTCCTTCTCCAGCTCATTTTGCAGATGAGGAAATTGAGGCAAACAGGGTTAAGTGATTTAGGGTCACACAAGTTGGAAGTGTCTGAGGTTGCATTTGAACTCGTCTTCCTGATAGATTACTCCTGTGCTAGTTCATACCCTAGTACTTAGGAGCTCAACCTGAATTTGTTAAATTCATAAGTCTAGATTGAAACAGAACTTGGAGGCCATCTCAAAAAACATCTTTCTTTGACATTATGGAAACTTGAGGCCCATGATGTTAGGCTTAATTAAAGCAAATGGCTAGTATAAATGAGTTTATATAGTAAAAATTATATAGTATATTATGTTATATTATATATTATATAGTAGGGCAGAGATAAGCTGACTTGAAGGAGTTCAAGTACCTCCTCTCTGTGCAACATGCTGTTCTGTCAATGACTTCTGAGGTCTCTGGAGTCAGAAAATAGGATCACATTCTCTCTCTGACACTTATTATACATGTGCTTCACGACAGAGAAAATAGCATATTGAACTTTAAAAAAAAAAACTTTTTTAAAAATCCATAATTTTTGTTCATAAAGCTCTCCTAAGGTCCTCCTGTTGAATTATTGTGACCTTCTGCAGCTTGTCTTGATCTCTGGTCCTGGCTATACCCAGGCTATTCCACCAATCATCAAATGATCCCTCTCTGTGCAACATAACAAGCTTGTTCTTTAACTGGGCTGACAAAGCCAACTCTAAGTGCTAAAAATGACAATTCTAAGGTTCATTTTTATCTTTGTGTGTGTGTATATATGAATGTGTGAGACAGTTGGGTTAAGTGACTTGCCCAGGGTCACACAGCAAGTTAGTGCTAAGTGTCTGAGGCTGGATTTGAACTTGGATTCTCCTAGGTCCAGGGAAAGTGCTCTATCCATTGTTCCATCTAGCTGCCCCAAATGGTTCCTTTTACAAATCTCATAAAAAGTCATTAATTTCAGTGTGTCCAAAATTAACAATCTCATTCATGCAAGATCTAGGATTTTTGAATTTTCATACCCATCAAATAATTAATTTATCCCTAATATGTATTTTAATATTTAATTTTTGATTACATATAAAAACAGTTTAACATTTGTTTTTTTTTTTAATTTTATATTCCAAATTTTCTCTCTCTCCTTTCCTAACTCCCCTCCTTATGAAAGCAATTTGATATAGATTATACATGTGCTCTCATGCAAAATGTATTTCCATATTAATCATGGAAAACACAGACCAAAAATCCCCAAGAAAAATAAAAAGAAATATTTAAAAGTATGCTTCAATTTGTATTCAGATTCCATCAGTTCTTTCTCTGGAAGTAGATAACACTTTTCATCATAAGTCCTTTGAAAATGTCTTAAATTATTGTATTGCTGAAAATAGCTAAGTCATTCATAGCTGATCATCATAGAATGTTGCTGTTATTGTGTATAGGGTTCTCCTGGTTCTGCTAATTTCACTTTTTATCCATTCATGTAAGTCTTTCCTGGGTTTTCTGAGAGCATCTTGCTTATCATTTTTTACAGCCTAATAGTATTCCACCACAGTGCTATAGGACATCTTTTTTAGTCATTCTTGAATTAATAAGCATCCTCTCAATTTCTAATTCTTTGACACCACAAAAGAGCTGCTATAAATATTTCTGTATGTATAGATCCTTTTCCTTTTCATTTGATCTCTTTGGAAAACAGACCTAATAATACCATTGGCTGTTCAAAGAATATACACAGTTTTATAGAGTAGTTCCAAATTGCTCTCCAGAATAGTTGAATCAGTTCACAACTCTATCAAGAGTTTATTAGTGTCCCAATTTCCCCATATCCTCTCCAACAGATATTATTTTCCTTTTCTGTCATATTAATCAATCTGATAAGAAAGAAGTGGCACCTCCGAGTTGTTTTAATTTGCATTACTTACGTTCTTTAGGAAAAAAAAACCTTTTATTTATTTAATCTGCCTTAGATCATCATATTTATCCCCAGTACTCTTTTCCTTCCTCTTCCCAGAGAGCCATATAATATAATAAATAATCTTTTAAGAGAAAAAACAACACAATTGATCAGTACATTGTGAAAGTCCAAAAACAGGTGCCACTTGTGAACTTTCCAGTTATAGGGAGGAGTAAAGTGGGGGTAGGAAGGGTCTTCTCATTCTCTTCATTTAAGTGCTGTTTAATCTTTATAATTTTGTTGCATTCATTTTTGATCATTTGGTGAGTGCTTGTTCTTTCCATCTACATCGTGGTATAACTTGTATTCTTAACACCAAGAGCATGAGTGATTTGCCCAAAGTCACGCAGCCCATATGGATCAGAATCAGGTCTTGAATCTAGGTTTTCCTTACTCCAAGATCAGTTCTCTAGTCACTATAATAAGTTGTTTATATATAATAAAATTTATAGATAACTTAATTCATATATAACATATATATATATAAATTATATCTAATCCTATATTATAATATGAAACATCTTATATATCACATAATATTCTATATTATGAATAATATTGTTACCTATATTATATAATTATATGTTACATATAATTATATACAATAAGTACATATATAATATATTATGGCATATAATAAATTATTACATATATTTTATTATACATATATGACTTAATATATCTAAATTATAATACTTGAAAGTGGCCTCTTGGTTGTTCCTAACATAAAGTCCTACATCTCCTGGCTCTTGGAATTTTTCACATGGCTGAATGCTCTTCCTCCTATCTCTATCTCTTGCTTCCCTCCATTCCTCCAAGTTATATCTCAAATCTCATTTTCTTCAAGAAGTCTTTCCCAATCTTGTTAATGCTAATGCTTTCCTCTCAGTTAATTGTCTCTAGTTTATCCTGTATTTAACTTGTTTGAATATAGCTATTTGCACGTTGTTTCCCCTATTAGAGTGTAAGGTCTTTGGGGATGGGGACTGTCTTTCTCTGTATCTCAGGTGCACAGTCTCTGGAGCGTAGCAGGCCCTTAATAAATGCTGATGACTTAACTGACTTGTATTCCCTTTTGTTCTTAGCTATTCATGTATTGGTTTTATTGGAAAACGGATCACCCGGCTAGACATTGAGTTCCTTGTAGGCAGGAACCAGGACCTTAGTTAACTTTCAATCCCCTGCATTCAGGTTGTAAACTACGCAGAATTAATGATAGGCAAAGTAGACCATCACTTTGGAGTGATACTGAAGGTGCAGGAAGACACCTTTGAACAAGACTTTATATATATATATATATATATATATATATATATATATACACATACATGATTTTAATACTAATAAATTCCATTTCCATAGCCCACAGGTATTAATTTCCTGCTGCCGTGAAGACTCAAAGTCGACTGTTGCACAGGGATTGCAATTTTAAAATTTACTTGGGGCATATGAATGATAGATCTCAGATCTATCCATAGGCCTAACTACTGTCCAGGAAATTCCTGAAAGCCAGGGAAAGTCCATTCAGTTCACATAAGTATTGCATTGGGGTACGGAAGGGAGGACAGGAGTTATTCTCTTCCAAATTGTCCTCTGATTCTGTCTACTCTGTCCTTAAAGGGAGAGAGGGAAACTAGGCAAAGGGAAAATAATAATGAGGGTTTTCAACCACTCAGAAATAATGGAATGAAATGAAAGATGTACTTAGAAACCATCAACCATCTTCTCTAACCTTGATCATAAAATCAGAAATTCAGAGCTAGAAGAGACTTTAGAACTGATTTAGTCCAACCCTTCAAGAAACTGAGGTCTGGAGATATTGAATTATTTGTTCAAGTTCACATTTGTAGTAAATTTGGATCACAGATTTAATAATAATAATAATAACAATAATATTTATATGGCACTCACCATGTCCCAAGATCTGTGCTGAGTTTTATAATTATGATCTTATCTGATCCTCACAAAATGCCTGGGAGATGGGCTATTATTATCCTCATTTTGCACAGATGAGGAAGCTGAGACAAAAAGAGGTAAAATGGCTTCCTCTGGATTACATAGCTACTAAGACCTTTAGGCTGGGTTTGAACTAAGGTCCTCCTGATTCCAACGCTGGCATTCTATCCATTATACCACCAAGGGCCTCAGCCCTTATTTAGGCCAATCCACTCACTTTTCCAGTGAGAAAACTGAGTCTTGAGAGATTAAGCACCTTTATAGGCTTCCAGGTGGTATAATGGATAGTGCTAGGCTTAGCATCAAGAAGATCTGAGTTCAATTCCTACCTCAAATATTTACTAGACACTGGACAAATCATTTAACCTCTTTCCTCCCTAGATTCTTCATTTGTAAAATGAGAATAATTACTACTTTAATAATAATTAATAAAATGAGACTAAACCTACCTAATAGGATTGTTGGGAAGATGAAATGAGATAGAACATATGAAATACTTTGCAAATCTTGAAGTGACATATAAATGCTAGCTATTGTTTTTCATCTTATATTTAACTTTTCCACACACAATCTATAACTCCCACAAAACACGATTCCTCTTGCCCGGAATGATCTCACTCCTCACCTCTACCTGCTGGTTTCAAATCTCACCTTGTACCAACAGTCTTTTTGCCTACCCTCCACCTCCAACAATGGCTTCCCACCAAAGCTACCTTCTATTTGTATTTCATTGTTTTCCTCATTAAAATGTGAGTTCCTTTAGAATGGGAGATTATTTTCAGCCTTTCTCTGTAATATTAATGCTTATCATGGCATATGACACATATGTGCCCACTAATAAATGTAAGTTGGTTGAATAGCAGTCTCCCTTGTCCAAGTTCACACAACAATCTTCTCCTCTGCATCTTTAGGTGACTTCTGACAATTGCTGCTCATCTGGTGGTAAAGTTGGAGTAGGTAGGAAGGTTCTTGGGTTTCTCAGAAGCTCTCCACGATCCCAGGAATGGTGTTACGGGGCTCCCACAGAATCCAACTGCTCAACCACAGGGAGTCAACCCTGAGTCCTAGAGGAGCTGGCTTCCTCAACCCACAGAGCCAGGGTCCTTCTATATAACACGGAAGGGCTCCTGCCATGGGGGTCTAGGGAACTGTCAGATTTGTTCTAAGTATGCTCAGCAATCAGCAAACTCCAAGGAGGCCAAAGTTCCACCTTCCTCCTCCAGCCTTTCAGAACCAGAGAACATTTCTTGGGGGTAGCAGCTGAGACACTGGGGAAGGACATTAACCCTTTCAGTTACTGGGTGGGCACTGAGTGTCTACAATGTGAAAACAGCAAGAGACACCCACCCACACTGCCTGTGCAATTTGTAAAAGCACAGCTTGATGTCTTTCTATGCCTGGCTTCCCCACCTGTAAGATAGAGATAATCATAATCCTCATATGCTCCTTGATCTATGTCATTAGATTAATTTAGTAAGTTCCAAAAAGCTTTTCAACCCACTGAGCAGTTTTTCCCCTTTAAAGGCTGTTCAGAGTTTATTAGTTATCACTGAGCAGAAAGCAAACACAATTACTTGGCTGTCCAAAAGCACAGGGATGACTTGGGAAGTAAAAAATGTGGGTTTTGTCTGCTTTATTTCAGGGTAAAAGGTCCTGTAAGGTTGCTTCTAGTCCTAATAAAATCATGGGATAACAGATATCAACCTGAAGAGACCTTAGATGACATTCAGTCCATCTGCCTTATTTGAATTGACGAGACTGAAGCTGAAAGAAATGAGTTGATTTCCCAGGGATCCACAGTTGTTGTGTCTGAAGCAGAATTTGAATTTGTCTTCCTGACTCTAGACCAGTTCTCTATCCACTGAGCCATCTAGCTAAAAATCCTATAATTTTGTCATCGGTATTTTGCTTTTCCTTCCCTTAAAATTGTAACCCAAGTTTGTGAGGGACAACAGTCCCAGAATCCACTGCACAGATATTTGGGGTCAAAATTCTGGGATGCTGTATGGGTCAGTGTCTAGAATTCCTCAGGGACTTTGTGGGAGGACAAAGAGAAGAATGAAAAATAAACATAACTACTCCTATGTTTAAATAGCCAGACTAACCTCAGAGGCTGATTGGAAAGGGAAAGATTGGAGGACAAGACTGGATGATGATGATGATGATGATGGACAATAGGTTTAGGAGGGAGGAGGAATGGAAATGATGCTACAATTTACACTGAAGTCTCAGAGCTGGTTTTGTTAACTTCTTCACGTCCTCCTGAGGCAGGTCAAAGGTGATTTCTATCAGGAGAGCACTTTCCTGGAACCTTTCTAAGTGCTCTGGGAATCTCAAATGAATGGTATTGAATGGATAACTCATTCCTCAAAGAACAAGCTTAGCCATCAACACCTTCAGCCTGAGCTGGAGAGGCTGAGGTAGTGGAAGATAGTGGAAGGCTAGATAGGACCTCGAAAATCACCTTGTCCAAACCCTTCATTTGGTAGAGGAGAAAATTTAGGACAGCTGAAGTAGTCTCTATAGTTACACAAGTGCTAGATGACAGAGTCAGGATTCAAATCTAGGTCCACTGAATTTTTTTGTTGTTGTTTCAGTCAAGGCTGACTCTTTGTGATCCCATTTGGGGTTTTCTTAGCAAAAATCCTGAAGTGATTTGCTATTTTCTTCTCATTTTACAGATGAGGAAACTGAGGCAAACAGGATCACATAGTAAGTGTGTGAAGCCAGATTTGAACTCAGCAAGATGAGTTTTCCTGGAATTTTATTCATTGCATCACCTGGCTGCCGATATAATAACCTTCGAACCACATTGTCTCACCCCAGAATATTAGCATCCAGATTTGTTAAAACCTTGAATATATGATCAAGGAAAGCTTTAGAAATTCTTCTTGTAATCTGTCATATTACAACACTGTCTCCTCACTTGGAACATTGTTCCATCTTGCCTACCCCCTCCTCCCATTGATGAGTTCCTCCTGGGTTTCTATTTTGAGAGAGGTCCAGGCTGGTCAACTACCAATCTTCTCCCTCTGCCTCAGGCTTTCCCAACTTCAAGACCAGGTCCCCAAGCAGATACTCCTTCCCTTCTCCTCCTGCTTTTCAGGACTAAACTCCTTGAAGGCAAGAACTGTCTCTCTTTGGGTTTAGCATAGAGGCTGGAATATGGTAAGTTCTCTTTTTTTTAAGCCTTTTTGTTTTTCTTTTTAAATTTTTAAAAAGTTTTTAATTTCAAAACATATGCATATTTAATTTTCAAAATTCATCCTCGAAAAACCCTGTGGTCCTAATTTTTTTTTCTCCCTCCCTTCCTCCACCCCCTCCCCTAGATAGCAAATAATCCAATATATGTTAAACATGTGCAATTCTTCTATACATATTTCCATAATTACCATACTGCACAAGAAAAATCAGATCAAAAAGGAAAGAAAATGAGAAAGAAAACAAAAAGCAAACAAACAACAACAAAAAGCTGAAACTACTATGTTGTGCTCCACATTTAGTGCCCACAGTTCTCTCTCTGGATGCAGATGGCTCTCTCCATCACAAGTCTATTAAAATTGGCTTAAATCTAGTTTTTTTATTTTTAAAAATACATGCAAAAATATTTTTCAACTTTCACCCTTGAAAAACCTTGTGTTCCATATTTTTCTCCCTTTCTTCCTCCCCTCCCCTAACCAATATAGGTTAAACATGTGGAATTCTTCTAAACATATTTCCATGTTTATTATGCTGCACAAGAAAAATCAGATCCAAAAGGAGAAAAAATGAAAGAAAATGCAAGCAAGCAAACAACATCAACAAAAAGAAGTGAAAATACTATGTTATGATCCACGTTCAGTTCCCATAGTTCTCCCTCTGGCTGTGGATGGTTTTCTCCATCACAAATCTATTGGAATTGGCCTGAACTTTATAAGGTAAACTCTTAATAAATATTTGTTGCTTTTCAGATCAGAAAAGCTCTGAATCTTTCTCAGTTAGGTTAGAATAAGGTTCTTCCAGGTGAGAAGAGGGTCAGGGAGGTAAGACAACTGTATTTGGAATCAAAAGACCTACTATATGGCATTAGACAAGGCAACTTCTCTAGGTACTTTCCAGATAGGAGGACTGGATTTGAAGCCCAAAGGCTTACTGTACGGCAATACACCATATGGCAATACACAAAGAAATCTCTCTAGGTCTCTTTTTCCTTCCATATAGAATGAAGGATTTGAACTTTGACTTTTTTTTATTTAGAATTTTTTTCCACAGTATATATGCATGAGTAATTTTTTTATAATATTATCCCTTGTATTCATTTTTCCAAATTATCCCCCCTCCCTCTACTCCCTCCTCTTGATGACAATCCTATACATTTTACATGTGTTACAATATAACCTAGATACAATATATGTGTGTAAATACCATTTTCTTGTTTCACATTAAGTATTAGATTCCAAAGGTATAAGTAACCTGGGTAGATAGACAGTAGTGCTGACAATTTACATTCACTTCCCAGTTAAACTTTGACTTTTAAGATCCCTTCCAGATCTAAATCTAGGACACAAGTATTCTCCAGTTTTAGTAGGAATAGCAGCAATAGCAGTTAGCAATAACAACATAGAATGACATATTTATATGGTGCTTTAAGGTTTGCGAAGCATTTTACAAACATGACCTCTCTCAAAAGAACCCACTGAGGTAAGTAACACAAGTATGACTGTGCCCCTCTTATAAATGAAGGAAATTTTGAGGCCTGATTCATTCACCTGCAAACACTCTCTTCACATACTTCTCTCCCTGTCGGGCTTAGTTAGGGACCTTTACAAGGGTTGGAGTGAGGGCACTGACATAAAAATGTTATCTTAGCATTAAATCATACACCCTTAAGACTGTAATGGATCCCCCAAGGTCATTCAGTCCAGGCAACAGGACATTTAGCCTCTTTTTGGTAGATTGATAGCTCTTTCATTCCTAAAACCATTATTAAGGATAAGAGTCTAAATTCTGGATATTTCATAAACATCAAATGTGCTCTCTTAATAATCTGTGATTGTTGGATTTTTTTATTCTGAGATAGAGAATTACTTAGTAAACTGTAGAAGTGAAAAATCAGTATTTAAAGGGGAAAATTTTTAATAGCAAGAATAATTACCAAAAAAATCAGTATTTAAAGAATTTTAAAATAACAAATAAAAATCAGTATTTAAGGAAAAAAACTTAAAATAATTAATAAAAATCAGTAGTTAAAGAATTTTTAAAGTAACAACTAAAAACCAGTAAATGAAAAATTGAAAAACAATAAAAAATAATAAACAAAAATAGTATTTAAAGAGTTTTTAAATAACAAAAATTAAAACAAATCTGTATCCAAAGAAAATAATAATAATAATAAATAAAAATCAAATCAAACTTTAAAAATAAATCATAAAAATTAAAATTTAAAAATCAGTATTTAAAGAAAATTCTGTATGAAAAGAATAACTGTTTAACTCTCTAAGTATACTCATTGGTTCCACATGCAGAAGTTCCTTTCATGTCCTATAAAAATTTTTTTTGATATCTTTTTAGATCACTTTTATTTTCAAATGCATCCCTCTCACTTGCCCTATTCATCAAGTTACCTCTTCTTTCAAAATGTAAAGAAGAAAAAAACTACTAAATCCAATCAACATCAATTGAATCTGACAGTAAATACAATGTTCCATTCCCATAATCCTCCATTTCTGAAGAGAAGAAAGGGAGTTGTATTGTTTGGGCCCTCTTCTTTGAGGGCAGCATGGAAAAGTGTGCTGCATTTTGAGCCAATGGACTTAAGTTTGCATCCTGGCTCTGAATGATATTGGGCAAATCATTTGCCTTTACTGGATCTCACTTTCCTAACTCATAAACTGAGAGATTTTACAAGATGATCTTGAAGATTCCTTATCTATGATTCTAAGACAAGCTTTGTAATTATAATTATGTAGCACTCGGTTTTGACTTTATTCTGATTTTTTCCATTGCATTGATGTAATCAATGTGTATGTCATTCTATGCTTCTTTTCATTCTTCATACTCATAATATCTTTTAGGAAAGTAATATTCCATATGTATGCATATATTTAACATATATTTCTAACATGTTTAACATATATTGAACTACTTGCCATCTAGGGGAGAGGGTGGGAGAAGGGAGGGAAATTAGAAGATAAGATTTTACAGGGGCTAATATTGAAGAATCATCCATGCATATGTTTTGAAAAATAAAAAGCTTTAATAAAAAAGTAACATTCCATTACATTCATGTGCCTCAATTTGTTAAACCATTTCTCAAGGGTGATCCTCTCTTATTTTTAATTCTTTACAATTACAAAAAGGGTAACTATAAATATTCATGTGTGTGCATATGTCTATACATATATGTATAAATATATATAATATTAACTCTCTAATTTGATTGCCTTTGAGAATCTGCTTAGCAGTGGCATCTCTAAGTCAAAATGTATGAACATTTTTATTTACTTTCTCTTAGTTATTCTAAATTACCTTCTCCTTCAGGAAGCCCTTCTAGATTTTTTGTTCCTCCCCTCTACTGGATCCCAGTTCTAAATGTTTTTTCTTCCCTCCTTTTTTTTGTAAGGCCTCTTCTTATTTTTTAAGGTTATACATGAACATTCATTTTTTACATATTTCCATGAGTCATGTGGGAGAGAAAAATCAGAAAAAAAAGGAAAAACCACAAGAAAAAAAAGGAAAAAATGAAAATGAATGCTTTGATCTGTATTCAGTTTCCAAAAGTCTGTCTGTCTGTCTCTTTCTCTCTCTCTCTCTCTCTCTCTCTCTCTCTCTCTCTCTCTCTCTCTCTCTCTCTCTAAATATGAATAGTATTTTCTCTCTAAATTTTATTAAAGTAGACTTGGATCATTGAATTGCTGAAAAGAGCCAGATCAATCACAATTGATCATCATATAATCTTCTTGTTGCTGTGTATAATGTTTTCCTGGTTCTGCTGGCTTCACTCAGAATTAATTCATGTAAATCTTTCCAGGCTTTTCAAAAATCACCTTGGTTATCTTTTCTTATAGAACAATAATATCTCATTACTGTCATATACCATAACTTACTCAGCCATTCCCCAATTGATGGGCATCCACTCTTTTTCCAGTTCTTTGCCACTACAAAAAGAGCTACTACAAGCATTTTTATATATGTGGGTCTTTTCCCCATTTTTATGATTTCTTTGGGATACAGACTCAGTAATGCCAGAGTTGAGAATGTATTTTATAACCTATTGGGAATAGTTCCAAATTGCTCTCCAGAATGTTCAATCACTTCACAATTCTACCAACAATGCATTAATGCCCCAGTTTCCCATACCCCCTTCAACATTTATCATTACTTTTTCCTGTATCTACCCCAACAATTTATTGAGCTGATTAGAGCAAATATATACACTTTTTAGACAAAAAACACTATCTCACAGAGGCCAAATTATTGGCCAAAGATTCTCTGTTTGGGAAGTGGCAGAGTAATGTCTTGATTCCGGGTATTCTAATTCCATTATTCTTCAAATCAAAAGCTGACTCTCCATGTGTTCAGAAGGACAAATCATTCCTCTTTTGCAGTATGTGTGCGAAGGGGGGGTGGGGTAGGGAACGGAATGTACCTGCTTCCCAACCACCCTTCTTCTGTCTTCTGCTTTTATTTCACTCCTATGTTCTGAATTAATGGTCTTATTTGTTTCTGACACCTTGAACCAGGTGGGAAAACAGTAATTGATAGGTGTTTATTCTTTCTGTCATATTCACCCTCTGTCCTTACCATCTGGCTTCTTCCCACCAACCCATGCCAAAGACAAGTCTGGAGGGTTTTAGCTTGATCACAGGGTCATATATCTAGAGTTGAAAGGGACCTCAGAATCCTCCTAGTACAATCCTTTTGTTTTACAGGTGAAGAAACCAAGGCTCAGGGAAGTTCAATGATTTGCCTCAAAATACACAAATAACACGTACTAGTACCAAGATTCTTAAATTCCCAAATATCTTGACACTGTACCATACCACCTTGTCCCCTGATATTCTCCCTTCTTCTCAAAGTTATATTACAAATCTTGTCAAGACAACATACCAAAACCTATGGGATGCTTTCAAAGCAGTTCGTAGGGCAAATTTTATATCTCCAGTTATATGAATAAAATAAAGAAAGAGGAGATCAATGAACTGGGCATGCAACTAAAAAAGTTAGGAAAAGAACAAATTAAAAACCTCCAATTAAATAACAGTTGGAAATTCTGAAACTCAAAGGAGAGATTAATAAAACAAATCTTGTCAAGAAATCAATAAAAGTTCAGTAAATGGAGGTATCAATCGGGGAAGGGAAACAGGGAGTGAGTCCGATGACTAGTTGAGTACTGTTCAGTTCTTATTAGGAAGACAAATCTCCCAGTACAGGAGATGAGGGATAAGGAGAAGTTGTTCGGGATTTGTTTGGAAGATACTATAAAGAGAAAACTGAAGGTCAGAAATGGGGAAAAGAGATTACTCAGGAAAATCACTCATCTCCTCCCCTCTGAGCCTCTGTAGACCTGAACCCAAATTTAGCCTTTAGATTGGACCAGACTAAATGAATAGACTTCCAGCTGCAAAGGATCTTAAGGGGTGGTCATCTTCCATAGAGCTGAGATCTGCCATGCTTGACAGACTGGGAGTTAGGAGGGGGGAATCTCTGGTTTTTAAATGGCCTTTATAGACATAATTTAGTCTCCCTCCTACCAGAGTTAAGCCTAACCTCTCTATTAACTGCAGTTTAAAGCTAACTCCTAGTTAGAAATAATGAATCCCATAGTCATATATATTTAAAGTCTTACTATTCAAAGTTATAATTATGTAAAATATGGTAAATGGTCTCAGCCTAATGGAAATAAGCTGCAAATTCAAAGACATTGCACAGCCTTCTTTATCACCACTAATTGAGACCCTGTTTTAATAAATGTGCAGTATTTAAATGTAGCTCCATTTCTCTGAGTTACCCTCCACAAATCTCATTCATCCCAGAAGAAAATAGTGGCTCAAATAAGATGCTTCCCATGGAATATACCTAAGATGTATCTTTATGAGTACAAACACATTTTGCAAAGAGAGTGACCAAAATGTCTATAGCCTTTGACAGAAAGTTCCCAGTGGTAGGCATATAATTTGGAATAAAGCAAAGTTCACATACTCCAAATATTAACTTTTTGTGGTAGCAAAGAACTGGAAACAAATAGATACTCATTGGTTATGATATGGCTAAGCAAATTGTGGTCTGTGAATATGTTGCTGTACCATCAGAAATGATTAATTCAATGGCTCAACAAAAATATTTATGTGAATTGATGAAGAATGAAATAAGAAGGACTAGGAAATTAATATACATGATGACCATGTACAGTAATTTAAATGGAAAGAACAACAATAACAATAACAAAATGAAAATGAAGACTTTTTAATCATCAAACTTTTGCCTGATCATGAAAGCAAAAAATAAAGCTACTTCCCATCTTCCTTACAGCCTTATCTGACAGCCAATTGAAATTGGATAAGCTATCCCCTTGGGGGAAACACTTTTAATTCTATGTGAGAAAATT
Organism: Sminthopsis crassicaudata; assembly: GCF_048593235.1. Taxonomy (NCBI): domain Eukaryota; kingdom Metazoa; phylum Chordata; class Mammalia; order Dasyuromorphia; family Dasyuridae; genus Sminthopsis; species Sminthopsis crassicaudata. The sequence continues at coordinate 333,176,293 of NC_133619.1, read as the reverse complement.
TGGTGGTCATGGTTTAGGGGCCTTTAAAGAGGGGACTTGGAATGGGTACAGGACTAAAGAATCAATTCCCCAAATAACAAGAGAATAAAAAATTCCCAAGTCCAACTCTGTATTTTCAGTCTCTGCCTCTGAGAGATTAATGAATAGTTTCTGTTCCACCTTGTCTTCTATTTCATTCTGCTTTAACAGAAGGGGCAGTCAATACTCACCTGACACAAATGCCACTTTTTCCTTTAAGATAGGGAGGACATCAGCAGCTTTCAAACCATCATTTCGAAAAGAACCTGTAAAACATGGAAGTCAATGAGTCAGAGTCAAATGGAGAAGGGGACCAAAGCTCAGCCCCAACCATGATCCCAACCTACCCTCATCCCCAAAAGATCCTGTTAAAGTAGAGAAACAAACACATGCCTCATTGTTCCCCCAATAAATCAGAGCCCAGTGGAACAATCATTTATTAGGTGTCTGCTAGGTAGAAGCCATGGAGGTAGACACTAAGCATTCAAATGTCAGGAAAAAGAGCTCCTCCCCTCAGGAAGTTTATATCCCACTCCCCATAGACACAGCAGATAAATAGGATTATTTGAAGCAAAGAAAAGAATACAGACAACAAGAGGATGCCAGAAAGGCTTCCTATGGAATTAACACCTAAATTGAGTCTTGAAAGGAAGCAAGGAATGTTAAAAGACAGCAGAATGGAAGAGATCTTCCAAAAATTGAGGGCTGACTATGACTGGACACAGAGGCCTGAGACAAAATTTCAATTTCAGAAAACAGGAAGTAGACTGCTTTGGTCAAAAGGCAGAATCCATGAATCAAAGTAATATACAATGAAACTAGAAAGATAGACTAAAGCCAAACAGCGAAGAGCTTTAAATACCTAGCCAAGGTCTTTATATTTTAAGCTAGAGGAAGTAGGGAGCCACAGCAGGTTCTTAAACAGGAGTAACCCATTTAAATGTACATTTCCCAAGATTATTTTGGCAAGTGCCTGGAGTATGAACTTTAATACACAAGAAAACTAATCAAGAGGCTATTGTGAAAATCCAAGCAGGAAAAGATAAGAGCCAGAACTAGGGGCTAATAGAATACTGAGTCAAAGGTAAATTTCCAAGAGCTCAAATCACTGCTATTCCTTTTTTTTAAAGATGAAAATAGTATATCTCATACATGTTCTTTTTTCTGCCCAATTTTTTCTGTCTCTATCTTAGCCTCTGTCTTTCTCTCTGTTTCTCTTATTCTGTCTCTTTTTCTCTATGTCTCTGTCTTTGTCTCCTTCTCCCCTATCTCCTTCTCTCTCTCTCTCTCTCTCTCTCTCTCTCTCTCTCTCTCTCTCTCTCTCTCTCTCTCTGTCTCTCTCTCTGTCTCTTTCTGTCTCTGTCTCTGTCTCTGTCTCTGTCTCTCTCTCTCTCTCTCTCTCTGTCTCTCTCTCTGTCTCTTTCTGTCTCTGTCTCTGTCTCTCTCTCTCTCTGTCTCTCTCTCTCTCTCTCTCTGTCTCTCTCTCTCTCTGTGTGTGTGTGTGTGTGTCTCTCTTTCTGTCTCTCTCTCTCTCTTTCTCTCTCTCTCTCTCTCTCTCTCTCTCTCTGTCTCTCTCTCTCTCTCTGTGTGTGTGTGTGTGTGTCTCTCTTTCTGTCTCTCTCTCTCTTTCTCTCTGTCTCTCTGTCTCTCTCTCTCTCACACACACACACTCACACACACACATAAACTACCACCACTATACTTTGTCTCTAAAGGAGTAAAAAATCAGTGTTGACAGATTATCTTCTGATCCTAAAGCTCCAAACATTTCCATCTCTCCTTTCCATACACGGCACTTACAACTGATAGTCGAGATTTTTCAGATTCATAAAAGAAAGTGCATACAACCATTAATAAACCAATCCAATCCATAATGGTTAGATGCAAAGCAAAAGATTGAATTTGATTCCCCCTCTTTAATCATCTCAATACTCTATACCTCTTTCTTCATCATGATCATTATTTAAGAGTAATAAGCTGGACTTTTTGTTGCTGTTTTTGTTAAATGTTGGTGAAGACCTCCACAGAAATTTGAACCTCCCACAATAATCTATGGCAAAGTCTTCAATCACCCTCAGAGTTGGGAAGTTCCTCCTGAGACCTAATCGAATTCTTATGGGGAGCCTGGAAGCAGGGGCACTGGACCACAAGTGGAGAGAGAAATGAAAGAAAAAAAAAAAAAAAACAACAACAACAGCAGCCTTTGGCTTGAAAGGACAGCAGACCGACCTACTGCCAGATGGGCGGGAAAGAGAGAACCAGGGGCAGAGAACTCCAGGCCAGCACGTTGTCCCCCAGATCCGTTCATTAACATGCTTTTACAATTACAGTCCTGATCAACTCCCTCGGAATCCCATCCCCTCTTGATTCCCTCCCGGTATTCATCGCTTGTTTCTCTTTGAAACATGACACAGATGTTCCCTGGAAGCACAGCCTCTCCTCTATCGGCCTCAGTGGGATAGAGGCAGAAAGATCACAGAGCTTGTGGCCTCTGTGTGACATCCCTCTCTTCACTTCCTGTCTCCTCCCTTAGGGATTCACTCATAATCCGCAGGGGGTGCAATGGAGGAGACCAATGGCCACAGTATTCACAGCTGCAAGAGCGCTTAGAAATCATCTGAGCCAATCCTCTCATTTGACCCATGGGAAAACCGAAAACTCAGAAAAGTAGCATTACTTTTTTGAGATCACAAAAGCCTCTGGTGGGTAGCAGAGGGTAGGGCAAACCCAGGTTTCTGATCTCCTGATCAAGGTTTCTTTCCATTAGACCAAGCTACAATAAAGGATAAAATGTATAATCCTTATTCCAGGAGTGAATCAATGAGGAGAGCACTGCTCACACTGGGGCTGCTAGAACAGAATAACCTAACTCCAAAAAGTAATGGTTACCATTTATATAATTATTACCTCATTTGTTACTCACAATCCTGGGAGCTAGGTGTTATCATTATCACCATTTTATGATTAAGGAAATTAGGCAAATAGAAGTGAATTGACATGCTCTGGATGACATAGCTAATAAATGTCTTAGGCTAAATTTGAACTCATGTACTCCTGACTCCAGGTTCAATGGTCTGTCCAATGAGTATTGTGGATTCTCAGAATCATAAAATCTAAAATTGTAAATCACTTAAGAGGTCACCTTGTCCAACATCCCTACTTGATTTAGGAATCACCAGTTATTTTCATTTAGCCTCCACTTTGGGTCTTCTGTTAGAAGGGTTTTCCCTCCTGACACCTGCTCTTTCTTCTGGTCTCGGTCTCGGTCTCTCTCTCTCTCTCTCTCTCTCTCTCTCTCTCTCTCTCTCTCTCTCTCTCTCTCTCTCTCTCTCTCTCTCTCTCTCTGTCTCTCTGTCTCTCTCTGTCTCTCTCTCTCTCCTTTCCCCCCTTCTCTCCCCCATCTCTTTGTCTCTTACTTTTTATCTCTGTCTCTCTCTGTGTCTGTCTCTCTCTCTGTGTCTGTCTGTCTGTCTGTCTGTCTGTCTGTCTCTCTCTCTCTCTCTCTTTCTCTCTCTCTCCTTTCCCCCCTTCTCTCCCCCATCTCTTTGTCTCTTACTTTTTATCTCTGTCTCTCTCTGTGTCTGTCTCTCTCTCTGTGTCTGTCTCTCTCTGTCTCTCTGTCTCTCTGTCTCTGTCTCTCTCTCTCTCTCTCTCTCTCTCTCTCTCTCTCTCTCTCTCTCTCTCTCTCTCTCTCTCTCTCTCTCTCTCTCCTTTCCCCCCTTCTCTCCCCCATCTCTTTGTCTCTTACTTTTTATCTCTGTCTCTCTCTGTGCCTGTCTCTCTCCACCTCTCTGTCTCTGTCTCTGTCTCTCTTTCAAGGATGCTCTATTTTTCATTTCCCAAAAACTTAATTGCTAGACATCTCCTAGCAAAGCAGGAAAAGAAGTCTCCTCTTCTCTACTGGCAAATCTACCAAATCTAAGAAGGAATGGTGACTCAGCCTGAAAAATACTTTGAAGATAAGTCTTGAGTAGGGTTAGGAAAAATAAGGAAACCCTATATAAGTAATAAGGCAATCCAGGGTTCTCCCTGCCCAATTTTCTCCAAATTCATGAAGAAAAGTTGCCTGCTCCGCTGACAGCCTCTGTGTAGGGTGAGGAATGAAAAGGCTCTTAAGCAGAGATATAAATATGAGAGAAGCTGAGCCTTGAGCAAGAAAGACAGAGTAAATGTGAGCCTCTGCACCAGGAATACATGGAAGGAGAAATCAATTATGGGCTGGGAAGGGAGGTAAATGAAGCTGGGGAGAAGCCTTAGAGCCAGCTAATGGAAGTTTGGCTCTGAAATAAGTCTGAACCACTACAGGTTTCTGATAGGATGCCAGCTGGCTACAAATGGTTAAATTCTGGAAGAATCCCAATATGCTCTCATAATCCTGAACGTGGTTCTCCCTGAAGGAATAATTTGAAGCCATGTTCCCCTTCCCAGGTCAACCAACACCTGTTTTTCATCAACTATTATCAACTTCTATCACCTAGATGGGCCTAAGGGAAATTGAGAGGCTAGGAAGATTCTTATTCTTCAAGTCTCTATTCTTCAGGTCTTCCCTAGGGCAAACTTAATTAAGAGACCTCCCTAATTCCTCCCTTCCTTGCTCCTCCCAAAGGCTCTACTGACAATTTAGCTACATGAAAGGACATTGACCAAGGCCCAGAATGACTTTTTCTAAACATCCAGTTCAGATATCAACAGGGAATTCAAACTAGACAATGAAAAATTAAGTTTAATTAGAGATCATCCATAGATTTCAGTCTCCAGGTCTGGAACTTACTCATGACGTTGCTAACCTCTACAAGAGGTGTCTTTCTTTTTTTTTTCCGGGAAGCCTTTTCTAATCACCTTGATTCTTAGTATTCCCCCTCCTTCCCAAATTATTATGCCTGTGCTTATGTGCTTACTTGGTATGTTGTATACCCCATTAGAATATAAGTTCCTTGAGGGTAGGAGCTGTTTTTCATTTTGTTTTTCTATATTTAAAATGTAATATAATATCTTCCACTGGTGAGAGAGGGATAAGGGTAGAGCCAGGGATAGGGATGGAAAAAGAGACAAGGTTTCTGACTTCATTCGTATTGGGGGATCTCATATGAGGAAGTTATCTCCACCAGTGCAGGTAGGAACCTTTCCTGCAATTTATAGCCTTAAAACAAGGATTCTTAACCTGAAGCCCATAAACTTTAAAAACATTGATAACTATATTTCAATATAACTGATTTCCATTGTAATCTTGAGCATCTGTTTTATGCATTTAGAAACATTATTCTGAGAAGAGGTTGTAGATTTCACCAGACTGGATATATCAAGATTAGCCAGTTAAATAAATCTAGACAAGAGATAATCTGTATTTAAAAGATGTTGCTAACTGCTTTAAAATAATAAGTATTTCCCTTCAATAGTGTCCATGTTTTGTTTCTTTAAAAATGGATTTTTTATTTTAAAAAGTTCAACTCCTGTCCAAATTATTACTAATTACAAATTAGTAAAGTGAAAATGAGTGCAGTGTTACTCCAATAACAACAGCATACTTATCTCTTTTCCTTCCCTTATATCCCTCTTTTATTTGTCATGTCTTTGGCTACATTCCACTCCTCTCAGTAAAGTAGTTCAGAAGACAGTCAAGCCTGCCTTCTGGTCTCTAAACCTTTAAGAGAACTTTCCAATTTGCTGTTAGAAAAGTAAATGAGTCTCTTTCTCTGAGAAAGTCCTGCTCCTTGCCCTAGGGAACAGCAGAAAGAGCCAAACACCAATTTATCCTCATCCAGAAGCTTCAAAACCTCACACTTCAAATCCCATTCATCATTCCCCAATTCTCCCATCACCCTATCTTCTCCCCAGGGAAACCTGCCTGCTCCATTCCAAACCTTTCCTTTCTTTGCTCTTTTGTTTCCCATCTACCCTACACACAAAGTAATCTTACAAAAGCACAGTTTTAATCAGACAATTTACCTGCTCAGAAACTTTCTCTATCCATTGCCTGATGAATAAAGTAAGCTTAGGCTTACTTTGAATTACCTCCACAATCTGGCACTTCCAATACTTCCAGCTTTCTCTCTCAATACTTTTCTTCAGGAACTGTGTGCTCATGCACACAGATTCTCAATCCCTATTTGGGCCCTATTCTACTTCATAGCCTTTTTTCAGTCTGTTATCTGGTTCTTGAATGTTCTCCTCCACTGTTTTTTACTACAAAAATCTTATCCATTCATCAAACCCCATAACAATCCATTATTTTCACTCCCTTCTCCCCAAACACTCTACCCAACATTGAACTCTCTTTCTATAAACTTGTGAAATCTTATTTGTATTGCTCTTACAAATTTATCACATTTCTAGTCTTTGTGTACAAATCTTAGGAAGGCTCTACCACTCCATTATGTTGGGCCTAGAGTCAGGAAGATTCATCTTCCTGAGTTCAAATCTGACTTAACGCATTGATTATTGTATGACCCTAAGCAAGTCACTTAACTCTATTTGTCTCAGTTTTCTCATCTGTAAAATGAGCCACAGAAGGAAATGGCCAAACACCCCAGTATCTTTGCAAAGAAAACCCCAAATGGGGTCACAAAGGATCAGACAAGATTGAAATGACTGAATAAGAACAACAAAAGTTAGAATGGGGGATTAAGGTACTTCTAGATTATAAATTTTGTTAGGACCTGATTTGTTCCTTCTTATCTTCATCACTTAGTTTATAGATAGCATTCAATTACTAAACTCTGTGGACTGGTTGCTTTCAGATGAGATAGTAAACATTAAGTTCACTACTTAGGATTTTCTGAGAATGAATCCCTAATATCCAACCTCCTGCTTCTACGTAGAACATTCTCCCTCATCACAAGTCATAGATCTATACAATGATCTGAACCTACAAAAATTCTTCCTTCTGCAGATGAATTTACCCCAGTATTCTTTTTAAATAGGAGATATTCCCCCTTTAAAGAGCTTCATATTCAAGCTATCTATGTTACCCAATGAATAAATAATCAAAGGATATGAACAAAAATTCTCAAAAGAAAAATTACAATTAACACTATGTGTAAGAATTTTCTAAATAATTAATAATAAGAAATGGGAAAGTCAAAACAAATTTAAGGTTTCACATCATATCCAAAAAATTGACAAAGATAAATAATACGGGATTAGTCAATATTGGAGAAGCTGTGGACAGACAGATATTTAATGGCTATTGAGGGAACCGTGAACTGATCCAATTATTCTGGAGAGCAATATGGAATTTTCAATTAATCAAATCAATCTACAAGCAGTTATTAAGCATTGAGTATATGTTAGACACTGCACTAGATACTGGGAATACAAAGACAAAAATGAAATTGCCCCTACCTTTTTAGGGGCTTTATGTCCAATATATACATGTATAGGCATATTTTTAAAAATTATGTGAAGAAAATGACCAAAATATCTATAGCCATTGACCCAGAGATCTCACTGCTAGGCAAAAACTCTGAGGAGGGCAATAGTAGAAAGGTCCATATACAACAAAATTACTTATAGAAGGATTCTTTTGTAATAGAGATCTGGAAACAATGTAGATGTCTATCAATTGAAAAATGATGAAACAAAATTTGGTATAGGAATATCATAGAATATTATTGTGCCTCATGTGAATATAAACAATATAGATAGAAATGGGAAGGCATGTGAACTGATGCAAATTTTCTCATGTCTATTTAAGGCAAAACCAAAATATTGGTCATATAACCAATGACAACAACAATGTAAACAAAAAGACCTACAACAAAAAATGAAACTTAAAGCTGTCATTACAATGATTAAGATTGATCCCAAAGAAGAGATATGAGAAGGTACACTCCAACCCCTCTTTGTAGAGTTAGGGAACTATGGATGTGGAATGTTGCATATGCAGTTGAATTTAATTGATGTGTTTATTAATTTTGCTAAACTGCTTCTTTGTTTTGTCTTTTGCTAAAATTATTTCTTTTCCTCCCTTTGTTATAAGGGGTAGCTTTCATAGTATGTGCATGAAGGGGATATATTAATAAATGAAGTTGATGTAAAAAACAAAAAAGTTTTTTTGTAAAATATAAAATAAAGTAAAAATAAAAAATAAGAAGTGTTCTAATATGTTTAAGTAAGAATTCCATCTTCAAAAATTTGAGTTAAACACCACTTTTAGGAACATGGATGATTTAAGTGATTTGTCCATGACAAGTTGAGAGCAAACCCCAAAATAGAACCCAGGACTCCTGAATCTCATCAGTGGACTGTGTCCTGTGCATCACATGACCTCACAAATAACCTGTTAGAAATATTTAAGAAGGATAAATAGTACTTTGGACAAAGGCTAAGCAGAGGGTTATGATTTATTTAGATTTTCAAAAAAATATCGACAGTTCTACAACAAAACATATTTGGAAAGTTGAGAAACCATCACATATGAAAATTTGATTTAGAGATAAGCATAGGGATAAATGCATAAATTTCTATAAGAAGCAATAAGCATGTTTGGGGGATTGTTTTTGAATTAGGTACACATAATATATTTATAAATGATCTATATGAAGAAGACTAAAAACTTCAAAAATGTAGATGACACTTCCCATGTAGCCAAATATCAAGCCAAGATAAATCACAGAAAGTAACAGATGAACTTGACAGTAAGGCATTCACCTCAAAGTGATCCAAATGTTACAATATAATATAATAGGATATGAGCTATCAATTAGAATACAAGAGAATGAAGGAAAGGAGCATTTATCAAATGCCTGTTATTTTCCAGACACTTTACAAATATTAATCATGACAATAATGCTTAACAACTATTAAGTACTTATTGCTTACTAAGAACTGTACTAAGTACTTCACAATTATTATCATGGCAGCCATTTACAAATATTAATAATGATAATAATACCTCACCTTTACTAAGTGCCTACTATATACCAGGAATTATGTTGAGCACTTTATGATTATTATCATATTTGATCTTCATGATAATTTTAGGAGGTAAATGTTGTTATTATTGTCCCCATTTTATACTTTAGAAACTGAGGCAAACAGAAGTTAAATGACTTGTCTAGAGTCACCCAGATAATAAGAATTCAAGACTTTGAACTCAGATCTTCATTATTTCAGGACCAGCTCTCTGCTTCACTGCAGCAATCTTTAAAAAACATTTTAAGATAATATCATTTCAATACAATAGCTTTCTTTTATAACCCTGTGCATTTGATTTTATTTGTTTAAATACATCATTTTAAGAAGGAACCATAAGATTTATCAGTCCTCCAAAATAGACCATGACATGCAGACAAAAAAAAAAAATGCTTAGTCATTCCCCAAATATTCTGGTCCAAGGTGATTATGCTATAGCAATAAAGCCAAAAATGTTAGGACTTTTTCAGAAGGAGAATCAAAAGCCAAGCAGAAAATAAATTCTACCCTTGAATGATCCATTCATTTTCCCCCTAGCACCTAGCACAGGGAGCAGTAGCTACTTATTAATACATATTTGTTGAATTGAATTGGCTTGAATTTCATATACAACCCTTGTTTCACACATAAAACATTATTTACAATTCTATTTGCACCTCAAGAATGATTTGACAGAGTTAAGGACAACTCACACAATCAAAGGGAGGGCAAGCAGCTATATGAAGACAAATTTCCCAAACTCTATGCCTGTGGCTAGAGATTCTGCTGATTTATTATTTTCTTGGATTCTGAGTTATTTGATTTGCCCAATAACAATTAATAATTCAAATAGAAGCATAGAAGCTACATAGTATATTATGTCAGAGCTCCCACAGCAAAAAGGGGGTTGACATAGTAAAGCCTGCATAAATTCTTTATCCAATGCCTAATAAGTTTTGGCAACTTATTCTACCAAGAGATAGTACTGGATAATGCATGTAAAAGGTTTATAACCCTTAAAGCAGTATATCAGTGTCAGCAGTTACTTAATTACCATTAGAGACAGCAACTATAAACCACTTCCTCCAAAAACTAAATAAATTCATCCACTTATTTGAAAGCCAGAAATGTTGTGGTGGATAGCTGAACTCAAAATAGGAAAAGATCTGGATTCAAGTCCCACTCCTGAACTACTACTGATACTACTATGGCAGCAAGGAAGTGAAGGAATAGAGAAAAGGGGCTGGAGTCAGGAAGACTCCTCTTCCTGATTTCAGCTCTGGCCTCAGACACTAGCTGTCATTTAACCTTGTTTGCCTCAGTTTCCTCATGTGTAAATTAAGCTAGAGAAAGAAATCACAAACTATTTCAACGTCTTTGGCAAGAAAAATCAAATGTGGTCAGGAAGAGTTGAATAAACCTGAACAATAACAACAACCATAACATCCACAACCACAAGAATCACAACCACCACTACCACAACTACTACCACTATTACTACTAACTAATATTTATATAGCACTTTAAATTTTGTAAAACCCTTTACAAATATTATCTAAACTTATCCTCACAATAACTCTGGGAATTGGATGCTATTATTCTCCACATTTTACAGAGGAGGAAAATTACCTAGGTAGAGATTAAATGATTTGCTCATAGTCACACAGCTAGTATCTGGAAGTGGATTTGCATGAAATTCTTCCAGTGCTTCATCCATTGTATCAAGGGGCAGGTCACTTAATCTTTTATTGCTCTAGGAATTCTCTAAGGTCATAAATTATAGCAAAGGTACCAACTAGCATTGATGGAGGAGGTTTCTTCACTTGTATGTTCCCTATCCCAATGAAATCACAGATCTATTCTCTATCCCCAACCCTAAATTTATCCATAATGACTTTTCTATTATTATGAGATGCAGTATGGAATAATAGATACAGAATCAACCTCAAAGTAAGGAAGATCTGAATCTATGTCTTGTTCCTAAAAGATATTAGCTATTTGATTTTGGACAATTCATTTGACCTTTTAACTTTAATAATTATGGCTTTAATGATTTATAGCCATAACTTACAAAGCAGGTGCTGATTTGCATGTCATCGTAACAAATTTCCTATACCTATGAAATAATAGGCATAATCCCTAAAAGGGAAAAAATGGTTATTAAGGGAAAATTTGAGATGGTAAATGTACATCTCTAATCTTTTAAATTTAATGTCCAAAAGTACAAACACCTTCTACCTACAAATTACCCCTTGGACCATTGCCTAATACAGAGGACTGGACTGGATGAATCATGGATATAATGAAGTATGACATTGCCTTGGTTCTTCGGTCATTATCTCTTCCTTTTCTCCTTACGAACATTTCTGTACTCGCTAGCTCCAAGGAGAACTTAGTATCAAGAAGAAAAAAAAAATAACACCAGCTTCCTATATGCCCTTTACTCTATGTTTATTCTCCACAGTTTTTACCCATAATGTTGTCAAGTTATATTCCCTATCTTCTCTGCTCAATCATATTAATTCTATCTTTAAAGTCCAACTCTTGTTCATCAAACTTTTACCAACTAGTCCATCCTATACCAATACTCATAGTACCTTTCATTCAATTTAGTGTGGGATGATAAGGTCACCAAGAGCAGAGATCATCATTTCCATTTCTATATCTCTACAGTGCCTAGCACAAGGTAGGAGTTCCATAAATATTTATCAATTTCAATTCTGGTGGATGTGGCTCTTTTCAATAATGAGGTGATTCAGGCCAGTTGCAATAGACTTGTGATGGAGAGATAGATCATCTGCATCCAGAAGGATTGTGGAGACTGAATGTGGATCACAAGATAGTATTTTCACTTTTTGTTGTTTTTTGCTTGCTTTTTGTTTTCTTTCTTTTTCATCTGATTTTTCTTGTGCAACATGACAATTGTGGAAATATGTATAGAAGAATTGCACACATTTAACATATAGTGAATTACTGTCTAGGGAAAGGGTGGGGGAGGAAGGAAGAAAAATTTGGAACATAAAGTTTTACTATCTTTGCATATATTTTGAAAATAAAAAGCTATTATTTAGAAAAAATACTCATCGATTTCACTTAACCAGAATGTATGGCATTTTATCAACAGCTCTGGATGATCAGCAGCAAGCAATGAAATTATTGCCTCAAATGTTGGGTCTCAGATTGAGATAACAGATAAATGAAGGAACTGGAAAACCATTCAGAGGTCATCTATCCCTACCTTCTCATTTTACAGATGAAGAAACTGAAAGCTATTTTATGGAATTTGAGTGACTTCCCAAAGGTCACACAGATAGTAACCATCAGAGGAAATGTTGGAACCCTGGTTTGAAACATTATACCATGGTGGAATTCACCCATTAAGTTAAATCATAAGGCTTTCCCTTGACTATAACTAATCAACAATGGATTTTACTGAACCCCATGATTTCATAGGAATTGGCTTACAGCTAACCCTTGTTCTTTCTTAAGTGGAGAAGAACAAGAAAAAACTGTCATTGTAATGTCTGCATAGCAAGTAAATTGATATTCCGTCAAAGGGAAAAGGAGCTATCATCATTTGTGATAGAAAATGATGGAATTTTGGGGGAAGAAAAAAATTTCAAACTAAATAATTCAACTGTGTTTCTATCTGTACATTGCCACATCTGTCATATATTCAACAGTAAAATTTATCATTTCATGGACCCCTGAACCATGACTGACCAAAATGGGCAGTGTTTAATCTTCTGAGCAGAGTAGTCTAGAGGGGAGAGGATTCGGATAAACTAACCTTAGTCCTGGTTTCACTGCTTATTAGATTGTGTGTTCTTGTGCAACTCACTTAACTTCCCCTTGCCTCAATCTCCTTAACTGTTAAAAGAGGGGACCAAACTAGATAATCTCTGAGGGTCCCTCCCAATACTATATTTATAATCCATTGAGAGTTCTATAATATTATGTTGGGCTGCTGCCATTGGTAACAGGTACAGAAAACTTATAAGACCATAAACTGCTGGGCAATCTTAGGGCAATGCTTCCTTTAAAAAAAAAAAAAAAAAAGCCTATTAAAATAATAGGACTCACTGCTGCCTTTGAAGAATGCCAGAGAAGAAAGAGATCCTGAGCCCTTGGAATTCCAGGAAGAATAGTATAAACAGGTGGCCCCTCGGTTGAAATGGCCCAGTGTGATGTTTCTTATGTTCTACTAAGGATAAAGGCACACACGCTTAAACTGGCATTAGAGCCTGGACCCACCCCATCTGTGTCCTGCTGCTGCTAAAATCTCCAGCCTGCTGTTCAGTTAATTAGCAAAGTTAAAACATTTTGTATCTATTAGGGAAACAATATTACCGCCCCCATCTCCTCAGGCTTCTTGGGTACTGGTGTTCCCTAACCGCCATATCTCTGCCCCTCCTCATTTTGAAAGGAGTACAGTTACAATGTCGCTGCCTCTGTTTGCCTTTCCAGTTGCTAATCCACTGTTCCTACTGCTAGATAATTACAATCTGCCCTGTTTCCTGGCTCAGTTTCATCCAGAGCTTAATCCATTACCATCAGAGCTTAAATGCCTTGGTAGAGACCATTGTGTACCTTGGACCAGCCAGCCAAGACACCTTCCTTTGAAAGTTGTTTCAAAACCACTTCCTTCATGAAGCATTCTCACTTTAATGTTCCACAACATAGATTACTTTTTTCTCTCTCTTGGTACTTAGGAAGAAATAATGATGGGCATTTTTTTAGATTTTTTTTTTTTTGGCAAAAGTTACCTTTGATGTTTCCCCAACTAACTTGTAAGTTCCTGCAGCTTCTTGGCCTTATAGGATTTAAGATTTAGAGCTTGAATAAACCTTGGAGGTCAGAGTCCAAACTCTTTGTTTTACAGATGGAGAAACTGAGGCACGGGAAGGGTAAGTTGTTTACCAGGGTCATAAAGCGAGTAAGTGTCAAAAGCAGGATTTGAAATTCCTGACTCCAAGTCTGGTGATCTCCTGTATCTCTTCAGTACTCTGTATGGGCTTTACATATATGGAATTGTTTCACTCAATTAAGAAGAGATAAGAACTCCATATATTCTCCACAATTCTGCCACAACATATGAGTTCCCTCATATTCCTTATTCAGCAACAATTAGCTTTCTTGTGAAACTTAGGAAAACAAGCAGCCATGTAAGCAAGCCACCCATAAAGTTCTAGTCAGCTCTGGGCATAGAAAATGGCAGACCTGATGGAGAAAGACTGTGAAGATGGATGACTCCCCCACCCAATACATTCCTTCTCAAGCTTCAGGAAGAGATGCTTAAAAATCATGTCAAAGGAAGGATTATTAGAGACACTCAGCTTGCCAGAGAAGTGTGGGTAGAGAGAGAGAGACCCTTTTTACTTCCTTTTCCAGTTTCTAACCAAATTCCCCATTTATAGCTGTCTCTAGAAACCAGAGATGTAACTTGAAAAAAAAAAACAAAAAAAAAAAAACAGCTTTTGTCTTGATCCCTGGGAGACTGAAAGAATTGGTCAACATACAGATTCCGTTTTTCCTTTTTCTGTTCAAAGCTCAAGACTGGATATTCTGATGGAGGAATATAATAAAGAGAAGACAAGTTTCCTACTCTCAAGAATCTCTACATTTGTCTGTCAGAAGGAAAGAGACAATCTTTTTGTCCAAAAAACCCCACAACATTATCAGGAGAGAACATGATTCTGCCTTCTTGGAGTCTATTATCTACTATGGGAGACACACACAGTCTTGGAATGATATCACATAAAATGCCAGAGCTTAGGGCTCAACTAGTGTAACTTTCTTACTTTACAGATAATAATAAAAATGATAAATTACCACTTCACAGACAAAGAGAATTCTCTGGAGTACTGAGAGGTTAAGTGATTTGCCCAGCTGATCTATGTAAAAGACAAGATGTGGACCTAGATATTTCTGACAATAAGACTAGTCCTCTAATCATACTGCTTCTTACAGGTCTCAGTAATGAGAGATATTTATATAGCACACCATAGTTTACAAAGGATGTGCCACTCAATGACCATGTAAGATTGATAGGCACAAACGAGGAAACTTAGACATACTAAGGGCAATGACTTGCCCAAAACCACATAGCCATTACCCTCCTAGGGAAGCAATTACAAGCCTAAAAATCTTTATTTTTGCTTTATAATTCCAGTGCTTGGTACAGAGTAGGTAGTGGATAAATGCTTGTTGACTAAGTACTTGCTTGATAAATTAAGGAGTACAGAGTTGGTATCCAGCCCAGTCCAGTGAAAGAAATAGAACACATTAAAAAATGATTAAAGATTACAAGGACATACTCAATGAATACTTATTTAAATCATATACAATGAGCATACAAGTGCTTAGGGAATAGAGTATAAAAAAATTATTAGTTAGGTGATGATGAATTAGTCAAAGCAGATTCTCTGAAAGTGAGGAACTTTGGGCTAGATTTTAGAAGAAGGAAGTACCATGATGTTAGAACATTCTAATTGGAAAAGAAATGATATAGACCAAGAATTAAATTTAAAAATGATTTCGATTTGAGTATCAGAGATAGGGAACAGATTTTGCTTGAGGAGGGAGAACAGATTAGAATGAGATGAACAAGAGGTTGGGGTTGACAGAAGGCTCAACAATCTGATTCTTAATTTGATACTTTGATAGAAAGGAAGAATACAGTCTAAAGGTCACTTTTAGAGACTATTTAGAGGGATAGAGAGTCTAGAACACTGATGGATCAGGCTAAGGGAAGCAGGTTTACAGAGCTAGAGAGTTTGTAAGATTATATAAAAAGAATTCTGCTCCAAATCAGCTCTGGAAAGTGACAGGATCTGATTCCCACATTCAGAAATCACATTCCACTTTGGATCCAGAATTTTAAATGTGTAGGGGAGGGAAGGAGGTCAAAAATGAGTGGGAGTTAACAGGGCAACAAATCTTGGCTCAAAATAAGAAAGAACTGCCTAACAATTAGAGCTGTCTAAAATGGGAATGTACTGTCTCAGGAGGCAGTGAGTTCCTGGTTACTGTAAGTGATTGAACAGAGACTGGATGAGTACTTATAGAAGATGGTAAAGAGGAGATTCATCCATAATGCACAATTTTATGGCTTATCTACCCCTTTTAATTGGGAGTTCCTAATTAGGGCAGAGATGTTCAACTGTGTGGGGGGGATACATGATTTATAAAATGCTTTTCAGCTTTAAAATCAGTAATCCTGCCAACCTATCTATCCTGAAAGATTGGAGGCTTTTTCATGTTTTTTTTCTTTTAAGGAAGAATGGGGGTAGGGGAAAAAGAACTGATTAGTTAGCTGTATGATTTTGGGCAAATCACTTCCTCTGTTTGGGCCTACATGACCTCTGGGATCCCTTGAAACTCCATTGCTCTAAGATTCTATCCAGTTTGCCACCTTTCAGTGGAAGGTGTTGGAACAGAGTGCAATTGTAGCTTGGTTTCTCCTTGTAATGACAACTTTACAAAGAGAAATTGCCCTTGGTTTTGGATGAACTATGAAAAATTCTAATCCCCCAGGCCCAGGAAGGCTGATAGATATTTACAAAATTCTGTAATAAAAAGTTCCATATGTTCACTAAGGACCATATTTCAAGTGGTCTGTTCCTTTTGTTTATGGGACAAACCCCACAGTGAGGGAAGACACTGGCTGTCCATTGAAGTTGAGGATAGAAGCCATTGTCCATTTTCTCCTTCCAGTTTTGTCTCCACCCCTTCCCCAGGCTTTCCCATTATCCATCTTCTTCTAACTGGTCTTAGAAAAAAAAGATGAAGAGTAGAAACTAAAGAATTAAGAGAAAGACCGAGACAGAAAGATAGAGATAGAGACAGACAGACAGGCAGAGACAGAGACACAAAGAGACTAGAGTGGAATTAATATCCTTGTCTCCTCTTTATAGACGCTAATGAGCTATTGAGGAAACTGACTGCTGGAAAGCTCCTTCAGTAACTATAAATATGTTCCCTGGAGCTACCCGTCAGAAACACCTACCACTAAGACAGGAAGTGTGTGCTGAGAGGAAGGAATAAATCTAGAATGGAAAGAGACTGGGAAGTTTTATGTCAGCAAAAGAACATACAACAGACAGCATAGAGACTCATGTACTGCATCCAACACAGGGAGCTAACACCCCAGAGCGAGAGTGATTTCATGAAAGTCACCTCTACCTCCTCACTGCCAGGGCTGTCAAACTAGCTTAAACAATTTCCTCTCATTGGTGTTTGTGTGGGAGAAAATGGTGTGGCCAAACCTTCTCCATCAGACAATATTCTTTCTTTCCCCACTTAATTAAAAAAATAATTTAAAAAAATTTAAAAAAAAATACACACACACATACACACACACACGTGTATGTGTGTGTATACATAGTTGTGCATATTTGTGTGTGTGTAGATCTGGAATACTTGCTCTTTCTCCCTTACTTTCTCTATACTTCTCTATATCTCTCTGCCTCTGCTTCTCTGTCACTGTTTCTCTGTGTGTATATCTCTCTCTTTATCACTGTCTCTGTTCCTGTCTTAATCTATTTATGTCTGTCTCTGTCTCTGTCACTGTCTCTCTCTCTCTCTCTCTCTCTCTCTCTCTCTCTCTCTCTCTCTCTCTCTCTCTCTCTCTCTCTCTCTCTCTCTCTCTCTCTCTTTCTGCCTTTCAGGCCTTCACTGTCACTTTGTTTTTCTTTTATTTGTTTGTTTTACTTATCAACATTCAGTTTCATTTTTAGTAGCTAACAGCTAGTTAATACAGTTGATAAAGTATCAGGAACACTCATCTTTCTGAATTTAAATCCAGCTTTAGATAATAATTGTGTGAACCTGGACAATCACTTTATCCTGTTTGCTTCAGTTTCCTCATCTGTAAAATGAAATGAAGGGGCAGCTAGGTGGCGCAGTAGATAGAACACCATCCCTGAAGTCAGCAGGACCCGAGTTCAAATCTGGTCTCAGACACTTAACACTTCCTAGTTGTGTGACCCTGGGCAAGTCACTTAACTCCAGCCTCAGGGAAGAAAAGAAAAGAAAAGAAAAGAAAAGAAAAGAAAAGAAAAGAAAAGAAAAGAAAAGAAAAGAAAAGAAAAGAAAAGAAAAGAAAAGAAAAGAAAAGAAAAGAAAAGAAAAGAAAAGAAAAGAAAAGAAAAGAAAAGAAAAGAAAAGAAAAGAAAAGAAAAGAAAAGAAAAGAAAAGAAAAGAAAAGAAAAAAGAAAATGAAATGAAGTGGAGAAGGAATGGATAGCCATATGAGTATTTCTGCCAAGAAAACCCCAGATAGGGTCATGAAGAGTTGGACATGACTGGAATGACTACACACCAAAAAAGACTTACATTGCAATGATATAATGCTTTATGAACATTATCTCATCTAATACCCACAAAAGTATTGAAATATGGAATGCAAATACTATTTTACAAATAATGAAGCCACTGCCCAAGGAGATAAAGTGATTCACCCCAGATTACATGGCCAGTAAGTGACGGAACCAAAAATCAAACCTAAATCTTCTACCTCTGATTGTTAGTGGGACATGTCATGAGAGGAGCCACCTGATTTCTGGACATCAGAGTCCTCATTATAAAATGTGGCTCAAGGACCTATATGTCCCTTTCAATTCTAAATTCTGTGATCTTATGACTCCAAGGTCAAGGATTTTTTTCTCGACTACACATAGGATGCCTCCCCACTAGCTGGCTGAAGTTGACATTAACCATAAATGTCTCATTAATATTCTATCTTGGAAAACAGAAATCTTCAATATTATTGTTAAATTATCATAATCAACAAAAATCAGTCAATGTTAGTGCTTTGAACTTGGACATAGGACCTTTTTTTAACCCAGCCAATGAGCAAAGCCTTAGTATTTATTCTTCACAAAAAGTAACATTACTCAGACTCCTATTACTAGTGCCAATACATATTTGGAATACAACAGCAATACAAGTGTACACACACATATGTGTATACACACACATATATTAGCCTATAAGTCTGTCAGTGTTAAGTATGACTAAGCACTGGAAAGCAACCACTTGAAAAGTGATTTTGCTTTCAATTTTGTGAATGCATCATTTCTAATGTTCCTAGTTAAATCAATGCTCCTACTTCAAGGTAAAAGCGAAAGATTTATATGATCTTAAGAGAAACTAGAGTATGCTCTTAATTCAAGGCAATGAGGATGGGATGTTGGAAGTCATAAGTTTACTTTGAGATCCACATTTAGATCAGTTCATTGACCATTTAACCTATTGGTTTAATATTGTCTATAACTAAACACACACACACACACACACACACACACACACACACACACACACACACACACTCCATATTCAAACACTCAGAGAAAGTAATAGAATATATACTATGTGGAAATTTAAAATATATTTCTTAAATCTCTCTGTCAAGTCAACTCCACTGTTCTCTGGATGTTGTAGATCAATCAAGCTTAATTCAATTGGTACATCATGACTTTTAGAAGAGTATAAAATTATTACACCTGGTCCTGGTCTTGGGAAGACCTGAATACAAATCTTCTGGTCTCAGACACTTATTAGATGTATGATCCTGGGAAAATCACTGAACCTGTCTGCTTCACTAGCTTCATCTGTGAAATAGGGACAGTAACTCACAGGAATGTTATGAAGATCAAATGAGATAAGTATAAAATGCTTAGCATGGTGTCTAGCATATAGTAGGTACTTAATAAATGTGTTTCTTCTACTTCCCTATATATAAAATGAAGAGGTAGTAATAGATGGGATTTAAACTCACATTCAACTGTGAACCTATAATATTGTGGTATTTAGGATACTTAGGACACCTAGATGGCATTGTGGGTGGAGTACCAAGCCTGGAATCAAAAAGACCTGAATTCAAATTCTGCCTCAGACACTTATTAGCTGTGTGAGCCTGGGCAAGTCCCTTAACCCTGTTTGCCTCACTTTCCTTATCTATAAGATGGCCTGAAGAAAGCATCTTTGCCAAGAAAATCCTAAATGAAGTTATGAAGAGTCAGACATGATTAAAACAACTGAACAACAACAAAACGCAGCATATAGATATAATATGCATCCTTAGAGATGGGGAAACAAGAACAGAAGTGAATAGCAGATGCACAGAAGGTATTTCTGGTGGGGGTTTTGTTGCTAGAGAAATTGGGTGAGAAGATCTGGGGTAGTTGAGTTAGCCAGGCTTCCTGGATGTTCCCCAGAGTTTTGAGTAGCTTTAGAACTGTCCAAAAAGTTAGTTAGATATTGCCTAGAGAGTAGTTGAGAGATCTTCTGCTCACAGCAGCCCACTTCCCCCAAGGTCCCACAGAGATAAGTTAGTTTACCTTCAAGCAATATAACTTTCCAAGGGGTCTCACACGCCAAAAAAGTGTGAAGGAGCTAAAGGCTGAAGACCCCTGTGTCAGGATCTCTGGCATCTCTCATTCATGTGCACACTAACTTTCCTTGATGAAAGCTACAAGGGAGAATGAGGACGTAGGAGGCATTTGTAGTGTATTCCTGCTCATGAAGGAAAACCTGCTCTAGAAGCCTAGTTGTTGTTCACTCATGTCTGACTCTTTGTGACCCCATGGACCATAGCACACCAGGCCCTTCTCTCCACCACTTTCTCTCAAAGTCTGCCCAAGCTCATGTTCTGTTGTTTTCATAACATAATCTACCCATTCATCCTATGCCCTCCCCTTCTCCTTTTGCCTTCAATCTTTCAGTGAGTCCTATCTTCTCATTATGTCACCAAAATATTCCAGCTTCATCTTCTGTATTTGACTCTCCAGTAAATAGCTTGATTTATTTTCTTTTAAGTATAAAAATCGTAGATAGGGTCTAAAAGAAAGCTAAAACTAATGTTTTCTACCTACCCTATTCTCCATCAAAATCTCCCCTGAGGTCTTATTGTGCACACACACACACACAAACACATACGTACAATCTTGCAACACACATATATGTATATACATGTACACAATGCACAAACACACAGGTGCATGTAATGCACACAGCATAATTATATGTGTATGTTCTCACACATGCATGTATACCTCCACAGAGTACACATACCTATGTGTGCTTTACATGCACACACCCTCAGACCATCATTCTAACCACAGAATCCCATCAACTCTTTTTCATGTCCCTCACACCATACTATAAGTAGGTCTTTCCTTCATTTGTGATTAACTGAAACACGATAACCTGTGGTTGGGCTGCAAGAGGCAGAGGATTCAAGGGCTGAAAAATGAAACCTCTGAAGCCAAGTTAACAGATTGGAATGATTTAGCCTAAAGGAGGGAAAGCTGGGGTGGAGAGTGAAGGAAACTCAATTATGATCTTCTGATCTATGAAGGGCTGTGCTCTATTGAAATCTTTTCTATTTCCACTATGGATTGAAGCAAAGGAAACAAGTCAGAAGAAGTTAAGATAAGACATAAAATCACTTTTTCTCAAGATGAGGGCTGTTGAACACATTTTGCCAAGGGAAATTGTGGAATTTCCCTCTCTAGAGGTGCTTCAGAGAAAGAGACTCTTGCTTCCACTATCAAAATTCAGGCAGAGTAACAAGGCCCCCTTTGAAGGCAGAGGATTGGACTTCAGGGGGTTAGGGAATCCTCCCAGATAGCTCCATGATGTTCTGTCAGAGCCCACTTCCCAAAGAGGGACAGCAAATGTGAATAACAAAAGGACTGGGGTAAGAAATGGGAAAAACCAAATGCATAGGACAGTGGAAAAAGTTCTGGCTATAGAGACAGAAGTAAATAAAATCTTATTTCTGATTCCCAGGATTTCTATGACTTTGGGAACTTTCTTTCCTTCTTAACTTTCCTAGGCCTTGGTTTTCTTATCTGTAAAATCAAATATTTGGATAAGAATAATTCTAAGGAGTTGTAACTCTGGATTTACAATCCTAAGCACCCTATGTGCAATAATAAGTGTGTTATAGCAGTATGCTTTGTCAAAAGAATCTTGAAAATGGAACCAAAGACTCTCTTCTTCCCTTCTTTATTACTTCCCCCCACCTCTAAATATCTGCTCCATTCATCTCCAAGCGGCTCCTGTCCTTGCCTGGGTTTGTCGGAGCTGCTTCTTACTGGGAATCGTCAGTTCCCCCACCTCCTAGTCAGGTTCCCCAGAACCGGAAGGTGAGCCTTCTGTTCACCAAATGAAGGACCAGCTGTTCTGGCTGTTTTGGAAAGTGCTTCTTCCTCTTCTCTGTGGAGGGCTGTGGTCACTGGCATCCCTCCCGTAGACAGTCTCCTAAATGGAGACTGTCTGCTGTTCCCCATGCCACAGCCTCAAGCCATTCCCCTGCTCTAAATGGCTGCCTGCTGGCTCTCTTCCTGCTCCTCTTTTCCATCTCCCCTGGTACAGGGGCCCAGACAGGGCAGAGGAGTGAGGGTCTACCCCTTGCCAGGGAATAGATGGAATTGGGTCTGTGGGTAAGAACGAAATGGCCTTGCATTCCCAAGCCCAAGGACAAGGCTCACTTTTTAGAAGGTGCAACTGAAATACTGAACCATATATCAGTCTTGGAAAGAAATCCTGTTCAATGGGAAAAGAGACAAGCTAGAGAGGATTTTATTTCTTTTCATTCATTCTTTTAATAGGTATTTATCAAGTGCGTCATATAGTGAAAGGAGCATGGGACATGACTTCATATGTATAATGGGTATCACATTTCTTGCCTTCTCAATGGGTGTGAGGGATGGAGATAGGGAGATAATCTAGAACTGAACACAATTTTTTTAAAAAATGATATTATTATTAAAAAGAAAAAAGAGCACTGAAATTGGAATCTGAAGGTCTTGATTAAAATCCTTATTCTTCATTTGCCTTCACTTAATTTGACTTCAGGGAAGTCTCTTTATTAATCAAGGTTATGATTTCCTCACCTTTCAAATGAAAGACTTGCTCCCGTTAGCTCCTTCCCAACCCTAAGTCATCTTGTGAACCTCTCAGAAGCTGTGTCCTGGGCGGCCAGGAGTACAAAATAAGAAACCAAAAAGCTCTTGCTCTTAAAAGACTTGTGTACTACAAATTATTTAGTTCTTTTAAGCCCATTGCCTAATTTCTTTTGGATCTCTCAGCTGTTGAGTCTATATTAATTTGCATAAACTGAATAACATTTTTTTTCTGGGACAGTTTAAGAAATCAGATCAGAACCTTAAGAGAACTTGGACAGCATTTATTCAATATCCTTATTTTATGGATGATCCAACTGAAATCCATTGGATCTCTGATTTAGAAAGCTCATCCAGTCCAACATGAGCTTTTTACAGCTGGGGAAACTGAGAGCCATTGAGGTTAAGTATCTCGCCAAAGATTGCAAAGATAGAAAATAGTAGAACAGAATATGAGTCCAATTCAAAATGATGGGCAAAATGATCTTGTTTGCTTCCTTCTGGTCATAGTTTGCTAAGTTTATTCTAGGCATTTGGATGACATTTTCTCAAAAATCTTACAACACTTGATGTCTCATCCAGCAACCAGAGAGAAGAAGCAGCTTCTCAAAAACCTCAGGATGGACCTTTTGCAGTTTTCTAAGGAACTGCAGAAAATAAAAAATCACTGCCATATCCTTCCCTACCATCCATCCTTTCTCCCTCACCTAGTTCTCCAGCTTTGTGTATAATACTTCTGCCTTTCAGAGGCTCCCTTTCTGCAAAATCTATATTAAATAGCACTTTAGAAATATTAATAACTAGAGCCTGTGTGTTGAATAGAATCATTGTGAAGAGGTAAGTGTTAATGTTAAGTAAGTGGGCAGGCGTCATTCCAGATAACTCTGAAGGCAGATCAATTGGGAATGGTAGAAGAGAAGGGAGAAGAAGCAATTAGAAGATGAGTGAGATAGCTAATGTAATTGAATAGAATGGATAGGGCCACTTCTTAGAGAATCAAAAGAGCTCAGCCAGAAGTATGTATAACTCAGCTTTTTCTGGGAGTAGAAACTAGGGGACCAGATGAGAGCTATTGCTTCCTTGAGGAGCTTGGCTTGAATTGGGGCTAGAAGCAAAGTAAAATTGGAAGAACCAATGTGGGCTTCTCAGGCAGCAGAGGAGCAAATGAAAGTGAATGTATAGATAGCAAGTATCGGGGAAATCTCTAATGAGGATCCGTCTTCTAAGAACCATGCTCTATAGCTATAGCATACATACTCTAATGGAAATACCATTGTTAGAGACCCCAAATGCTGGCCCTTTCTCTGTAGTCAATTAGCCTGTCACTCTGGGCCAAAGACTTCTCTTCTCTGGCTCATGGCTTCCTCATCTGCCAAACAAGGAAGTTATGGATGGATAGAAAACAAGATCTGTAGACAAATAAATAGTCATCCAGATACTTGTTTGCTCTACAGCCCCTAACCCAGTACCTTACACACAAAAGATCCTCACAATTTATTAAATGAATGAATCAACTGACCTCATCCAGTTCTTTAACTTATGCCCTATTCATCTGTGGCTGCAGGTTCAAGTTTGCCAACACAAATCTCTTTTCCCCTCCATTTCTGCATCCATCTTGTTTATTCTGAACCCATTGATCAATATGTGAATAATGCAATGTTTCACAGCGGAGTGGGCAATAGAGTAAGTCTTATTTCTTTCTCTTCTAACCATCTGCCTACTTCTGATGCAATATCTCCCAGGATAGCTTTAAATATATCAATGAAAAATCTTAATTTTGGTAAGCTGGAAACTCAGACTCTAGATCACTGGCCTTTCTCTCACATTCTTCAGTTAGAAGTTATGGTTCTATGTCTGAATGAAACTATGTAATTAAAGTGCTCTCCAAGACCTAAGATTGAGACAGGAGACAAGATGGTTGTTTCCATCTTTCTTGAGTGGAGAATTAGAGGCAAAATAGTCTATTTTTGCCCTACAAATGTGGTGTGATGGAAAATCCTGTGATGGGATTTGGGTGAATAGAACTGTATGCCCTGACTCTGCCACTAGTTAGTTGTACAGCTAGGTGTAAACCATTTCATCTTTCTGGGCTCCACCTTCCTCATATCTATCATTAATCGGGTGATTAGACTACATTACTTCTTAGCAGGAATGTGCTAGTAAATACTTAACAATAAGTTTTTATGGGTTGAGGGGATTAGAAATGTATGTGCAGCACACTTTTAAGTTTTTGTTGCTCTTGTTCAGTCGTTTCATTCATCTACCATCGGTCTTTGTGACTATTTGGGATTTTCTTGGCAAAGATACTAAAGTGCTTTGTCATTTCCTTCTCCAGGTCATTTTACAGATGAGGAAACTGAGGCAAACAGGCTTAAGTAGCTTACCCAAATTCACACAGCTACTGTGTCTGAAGCCAGATTTGAATTCGTAATTATGAATTGTACTGACTCCAGGCCAACTACTCTATCCAATGAATAATCTGTAGTATTTACATTTTTCCATTACTTTCTTAAATCTGGACAATCAAAAATAAACAAATTGATCCACAATTTGTGATCTTTATCAATTTCCAATGTATAAACTTAGTGAAAATTTAACAATTTGCTCTCAAAAGCCAGTTGGAGCAAAGTCCAGAATAAACCTACCTCCTAGCTTCCTTCCACTCCTAATATACTATTCATTATCACCCCCCACTAAAATCAGCTCCCTATCCATATCCTAAGCACAAGTCATTTTCCCTACCCCAAGTCACCAAAGTCTTTCCTTGCTTCATTTCAACAGCTTTGGAGGACCCATATTTTCCAGAAGTCTTTCCTAGGTCTGAAAGTGGTACCAGTTCACTATTCAATTCACCCTTTTACATAAACTTGACTCTTGACACTTCCTGTTAAATTTAAACTGATTTAGTTTCTATTTGGTTTAAGCATCCACCAAAGGTCCCAAAGTTCTATCATGCTGTAAGAGATTTCAATTTCTTAAAAGCTTAAAATCAATTTTGTTAATTAAGAAGCTAGAACCATGGGCCCAGAAATAGGTTCTGTGAAAAGGGCCAATTCAGCTAAGAACAGAGGCTCATCACCAGAAATCAGGCCACTAGGTGGTGATTATTTTAACCATGGGAATCCTCCTTCCAAAAATATGAAATGACTTTCAATTCTGTGAAGGCACCTCCTACTTCTGAAGAGAATATGTCAGAGTGGTGGAAATAGAGGCATAGAGAAATGACCAAAGGGACGATTTCAGTGAAACTTGGGAAAACTTGCATGAATTGATGCAGAATGAAATAATTGCAAAAATGAACAACTTTGAAAGACTTAAGAAATTTGATCAATGTAATGATGGACCCTGATTTCAGAGAATTAGTGCTGATGCTTGCTACCCACTTCTTGACCAAGACGCATAGAACAAGACATAGATTTTTTTTGGACATAGCCAACTCAGGCATTTTATTGATTATGCACATTGCTACGAGGCTTTGATTTTTCTTTTTATTTCCCCAATAGCGTGTTAGTGTAAAAGAGGGGGGAAATTAGTTTTGTTAATTAAAAAAATAAAATTTAATCAAAAAACAATTTTAAATCAAATTAAAAGGGGAGGACAGAGGATGTTAAGAATCACATAGCATAAGGGTAACTAGATAGAGGGTCATCCCTGGAGTCAGGAGGAGCCAAGTTCAAATCCAGTCTCAAACATTTGACCTTTATTAACTGAGTGACTCTGTATAGTCATTTAACCCCAATTGCCTCACAAGAGAAAAATCACATAGTACTTAGATCATCAACAAAGAATGATTTAATTGATGCTATTCTTATACATTCTTTGTGACCAAGAAGCAGACCAGGAGTTTTCAAAATACACTGATTGAGTTTCAGTTAAGTGTAGTGTGAATTGTATGGAATTTACACTTGCAATCTCATGCACACATGTGACTATGCAGAATTGTACTTTAAATGCATCCACATAGACAAATCATCCAATTCTTCCACTGAGTGCCTTAATTCTGCACAGCAAAGAATAATACAGAGTCATGCCCATATGGTATGTCTACCATGAACAAACAATATATATATGAAAACCACTAGGAAATATGTATAATTGGATGAACTGAACCACATAAATAATAACATTCTTGAAATAATGAAACCCACAGACACCAAGTTGTAAAGTTAAAAAAAAATTAACGAGAGGGCTCTCTGGCTCTCCTCCAAATGGCAAAGAAAAGCATAGGTGGGGATTAGTTCCTGAATGATACAATGGATAATTGAATGCTGAGTTTGAGATCAGGATGACCTAAGTCCAAATCTAGTCTCAGATATTAAGCTATGTAATTCTGGGAAAGTTATATATTGTCTCTTAGGCTCAATTTCTTAACCAATAAATTGGGAATAATAATAGTAATTTCTTTATAAGGTTGTTGGGAGGATCAAGTGAGATAACATGTAAAGTGTTTAGAGTACTATGTAAATACTAGGTATTATTACTGTTACTATTATTCTGTGCCCCAAAGCTACATGAAACATTATTTTATACTGGATTATCTAGATTTGGCAGATGAATACATTTTATGAAGACCTTGACAAGATCTTCTAAATTAGGTCAACCTATAACTCAAGATTCCATGACTAAATTGCTAAATAAACACAGAAAAAGATGGCGAAAACTAAGTTAAAAATATGATTTTGGATCAAGAAATAATTTTTAGAGATTTATAAATGACCCAGAAGCTTTATACTTGAATATCACAAATGCTTTTATCATAAAGAATATTAAAAGTTCCAAGATGGAAGATCATAGGACCACAAACTTATGGCTGGAAGGAACTTGAGGGGCCACCTAGTACTTACTCTACATATTAAGAAACTGAGGCCCAAAGAGATTGAGTGATTTGTTCAAGTTCACATGGATAAAACTATCAAAATTAGAATTTGAACTCAGGTCTCCTTGTACCTCCCCAAAGTCGATGGCCTTTCCATATAGCACTATCCATGTGGTAATCACTGAATATAATAACAAGAAATAACTGATAAATAAGACATGACTGGTTATACACATAGAATTTAGAAGTTCAAAATCACCTCTTTATATATAGTTAGTCCATAATTTGGGAACAGCAGAGGTCAAAGTAAAAATTACATTAGAAGAAAAATGGAGAAAGAAGAGAAGATATGGCATTTGATAAGTACCTCCCACTAAACATCTTAAATCAAACTATTTCTTCAAAAAAATTAATGGGGATGGGGGGGAGGAGAATAAGTATAATGCATCTATCCCCTTTTCTTAGAATAGTTTAATTGAGGTAAAAGTCACCAGAACAAAGTAGACAAATTATTCCAGAAATCAAGTCAGCCAGGAAACAATTCATCTTTTTGCCAAGTGGACAGACATGGCAGCTACGGTCAGCACCATTTAGACTACATGTTCATTTGCAAAACATTACATAAAAGGACAGAAGGCTAGGAGCAATATCACCTCACATAATGTTGAAAAGCCAATTGAGGAGAAAATAAGCCTGCAGAGAGCTTGGCATGATACACAGCTAAGCCAGATCATCCTGAGACCATTTGTAGATGAAACTAGGAAGAGGAAAAGAAAGAAACAAATCTGCCAGTGCTTCTATAGTGAGATTTTCATCAGCAACAATAGCAGAACTGCACATTTGGATTCCACAGTACTTAAATATCCTGAGAGGCAATTTTCAGCAGCATCAGAAATGTATTTTGAGTCAAAGGACATGGGTTTAAATTCCAGTTCTAATGCTAGCTGAATAACTTATAGCAAGTCACTTTATCTCTCTGGGCTACAATTTCAGTTCTAAATATATGACTAGAATAATCTCAGTTACTAGATATACTAGTAACTATAGGAAAATAGCATTGTACTTTTTGTTTTTTGCTGAGGCAATTGGGGTTAAGTGACTTCTACAGGGTCACACAGCCAAGAAGTGTTAAGTGTCTGAGGTCAAATTTAAACTCAGGTCCTCCTGACTCCAGGGTTAGTGCTCTAGCCACTGCACCACCTCGATGCCCTCAGCATTGTACTTTAGAAGGTAACAATAGGACCTGACCAAATATGGAGGAAAAAAATCTGTGATAGAAATGATACAATTATAAAGTACTCATGGTTTGCTCTTCAAAATATCTCACTGAAAGATTCCAAAGGATAAAAAGATCGCAGATTATGCTTTTATAGAAATAAAAGTGACTGAAAAGTCATCAAAAACTATCAAGTCATATACCTGCTTTTCATATTTTTATAATCTTTTTTTTTTTTTTTTTTTTTTTAATTTTTTTTTATTATATATATATATATATATTTTATAATATTATCCCTTGTATTCATTTTTCCAAATTACCCCCCCTCCCTTATTCCCTCCCCCCGACGACAGGCAATACCATACATTTTACATGTGTTACAATATAGTCTAAGTAAAATACATGTGTGTGAATATCATTTTCTTGTTGCACAATAAACATTAGAATCCGAAGGTATATGCAACCTGGGCAGACAGATATTAGTGCTAACAATTTACATTCCCCTCCCAGTGTTTCTTCTCTGGGTGTATCTACCTCTGTCCATCATTGATCAACTGGAAGTGAGTTGGATCTTCTTTATGTTGAAGATTTCCACTTCCATCAGAATACATCCTCATACAGTATCGTTGTTGAAGTATACAGTGATCTTCTGGTTCTGCTCATTTCACTCAGCATCAGTTGATTTAAGTCTCTCCAACCCTCTCTGTATTCCTCCTGCTGGTCATTTCTTACTGAGCAATAATATTCCATAACTTTCATATACCACAATTTACCCAACCATTCTCCAACTGATGGACATCCATTCATCTTCCAGTTTCTAGCTACAACAAAAAGAGCTGCCACAAACATTTTGGCACATATATGTCTCTTTCCGCTCTTTAGTATTTCTTTGGGATATAATCCCAGTAGTAGCGCTGCTGGGTCAAAGGGTATGCACAGTTTGATAACTTTTTGGGCATAATTCCAGATTGCTCTCCAGAATGGCTGGATTCTTTCACAACTCCACCAGCAATGCATTAGTGTCCCAATTTCCCCACATCCCCTCCAACATTTGTCATTATTTGTTCCTGTCATCTTAGCCAATCTGACAGGTGTGTAGTGGTATCTCAGAGTGGTCTTAATTTGCATTTCTCTGATCAGTAGTGATTTGGAACACTCTTTCATGTGAGTGGATATAGTTTCAATTTCTTCCTCTGAGAATTGTCTGTTCATATCCTTTGACCATTTATCAATTGGAGAATGGTTTGGTTTCTTATAAATTATGGTCAGTTCTCTATATATTTTGGAAATGAGACCTTTGTCAGAACCTTTGTTTTTAAAAATATTTTCCCAATTTGTTACTTCCCTTCTAATCTTGTTTGCATTAGTATTATTTGTACAGAAACTTTTTAGTTTGATGTAATCAAAATCTTCTATTTTGTGATCAATAATGATCTCTAGTTCTCCTCTGGTCATAAATTCCTTCCTCCTCCACAAGTCTGAGAGGTAGATTATCCTCTGTTCCTCTAATCTATTTATTATCTCCCTCTTTATGCCTAAATCATGGACCCATTTTGATCTTATCTTGGTATATGGTGTTAAGTGTGGATCCATATCTAATTTCTGCCATACTAATTTCCAGTTTTCCCAACAGTTTTTTCCGAATAATGAATTTTTATCCCTAATGTTGGAATCTTTGGGTTTGTCAAAGATTAGATTGCTATAGATGTACCCTTTTTTGTCCTTTGTATCTAATCTGTTCCACTGATCTACCGGTCTATTTCGTAGCCAATACCAAATGGTTTTGGTGACTGCTGCTATATAATATAGCTTTAGATCAGGTACACTTAGACCACCTTCCTCTGAGTTTTTTTTCATTAGTTCCCTTGCAATTCTTGACCTTTTATTCTTCCATATGAATTTTGTTGTTATTTTTTCTAGGTCATTAAAATAGTTTCTTGGGAGTCTGATTGGTATAGCACTAAATAAATAGATTAGTTTGGGGAGTATTGTCATCTTTATTATATTCGCTCGGCCTATCCAAGAGCACTGAATGTCTTTCCAATTATTTAAATCTGATTTTATTTTTGTGGCAAGTGTTTTGTAATTTTTCTCATATAATTCCTGACTTTTCTTTGGTAGATGGATTCCCAAATATTTTATACTATCAACATTTGTTTGGAATGGAATTTCTCTTTGTATCTCTTGCTGTTGCATTTTGTTAGTGATATATAAAAATGCCGAGGATTTATGTGGATTTATTTTGTATCCTGCCACTTTGCTGAAATTTTGAATTATTTCTAGTAGCTTTTTAGCAGAGTCTTTGGGGTTCTCTAAGTATACCATCATGTCATCTGCAAAAAGTGATAGTTTAATTTCCTCATTTCCTACTCTAATTCCTTGGATCTCTTTCTCGGCTCTTATTGCCGAGGCTAGCGTTTCTAGTACTATATTGAATAGTAATGGTGATAGTGGGCAACCTTGTTTCACTCCTGATCTTACTGGGAAAGGTTGCAGTTTATTTCTATTGCATATTATGCTTACTGACGGTCTTAAATATATACTCCTGATTATTCTAAGGAATAATCCGTTTATTCCTATACTCTCAAGAGTTTTTAGTAGGAATGGATGTTGGATTTTGTCAAATGCTTTTTCTGCATCTATTGAGATGATCATATGGTTCTTATTAATTTGATTATTAATATGGTCAATTATATTAATAGTTTTCCTAATATTAAACCAGCCCTGCATTCCTGGAATAAATCCTACTTGATCATAGTGTATTATCTTGGAGATGATTTTCTGAAGTCTTTTTGCTAATATCTTATTTAAGATTTTAGCATCAATATTCATTAAGGAGATTGGTCTATAATTTTCTTTCTCAGTTTTCGATCTACCAGGTTTAGGTATCAGTACCATGTCTGTGTCATAAAAGGAATTTGGTAGGACTCCTTCATCCCCTATTTTTTCAAATAATTTATATAACATTGGGGCTAATTGTTCTTTAAATGTTTGGTAGAATTCACATGTGAATCCATCTGGCCCTGGGGATTTTTTCCTGGGGAGTTGATTAATAGCTTGTTCTATTTCTTTTTCTGAAATGGGACTATTTAAGCAATTTATCTCCTCCTCTGTTAATCTAGGGAGCCTATATTTTTGGAGGAAGTCATCCATTTCACTTAAGTTATCAAATTTATTGGCATAAAGTTGGGCAAAGTAACTCCTTATTATTTCTCTAATTTCCTCTTCATTGGTGGAAAGATCCCCCTTTTCATTTGTAAGACTATCAATTTGATTTTCCTCTTTCTTTTTTTTGATCAAATTTACCAAAGGTTTATCTATTTTATTGGCTTTTTCATAAAACCAACTCTTGGTTTTATTTATTAATTCAATAGTTTTTTTACTTTCAATTTTATTGATTTCTCCTTTTAATTTTTGTATTTCGAGTTTAATTTTTGGTTGGGGGTTTATAATTTGGTCTTTTTCTAGCCTTTTAAGTTGTAAGCCCAATTCGTTAATCTTCTCTTTCTCAATTTTCTTCAAATAAGCCTCTAAAGATATAAAATTTCCCCTTATTACCGCTTTAGCTGCATCCCAAAGATTTTGATATGATGTCTCATCATTATCATTATCTTGGGTGAAATTGTTAATTGTTTCTATAATTTGCTCTTTCACCCAGTCATTCTTTAAGATGAGATTATTCAGTTTCCAATTACTTTTTGGTCTATTTACCCCTAACTTTTTACTGAATGTAGCTTTTATTGCATTGTGATCTGAGAAGAAGGCATTTATTATTTCTGCCTTCCTACATTTAATTTTGAGATCTTTATGTCCTAGTATATGGTCAATTTTTGTATAGGATCCATGAACTGCTGAGAAGAAAGTATATTCCTTCCTATTGCCATTCAGTTTTCTCCAAAGGTCTATCATACCTAGTTTTTCTAATGTTCTATTTACTTTTTTAATTTCTTTCTTGTTTGTTTTGTGGTTTGATTTGTCTAAATCTGAGAGTGCAAGGTTGAGATCTCCCACTATTATAGTTTTACTGTCTATTTCTTCTTGCAGTTCTCTTAACTTTTCCTTTAGAAAGTTAGATGCTATACCACTTGGTGCATATATGTTTAGTATTGATATGGCTTCATTATTTATGCTACCTTTCAGCAGGATATAGTTTCCTTCCTTATCTTTTTTAACGAGATCTACTTCTGCTTTTGCTTGATCTGAGATAAGGATAGCTACCCCTGCTTTTTTGGCTTTACCTGAAGCATAATAGGCTCTGTTCCAACCTTTTACCTTTACTCTGTATGTATCTCCCTGCTTTAAGTGTGTTTCCTGTAGGCAACATATTGTAGGGTTCTGCTTTTTGATCCAATCTACTATCCGTCTCCGTTTGATGGGATCGTTCATCCCATTTACATTTACAGTTAAAATTACTAATTCTGTATTTCCTGCCATCGTATTATCCCCAGATTATGCTTTTTTCCCTTGACCCCCCTGATCCCCCTCCCCGATATTTAATTTACAGACCCCCCTTGTGATGCGCAACCCTCCCTCTTTTTTTTTTTTTTAGGATCCCTCCCCCCTCCCTTCAAGTCCCTTCACTTATTCCCCTTTTCCTTTTCCCTTTTCCTCTCCCCCCTTTTAATGAGGTGAGAGAAAATTCTCTGAAAAACAAATATGTTAATTATTTACTCTTTGAGCCTCTTCTGATGAGAGTAAGATTCACACAATGATTCTCCCCCTCACTAAGTTCCCTCAGATATGGTGTATTTTCTATGTCTCTTCCTGGGATGTAGTTTCCCTCTTTTTATCACTCCTTCCCCTTTTTCTGAACCGACCTCCTTCCCTTTACTACACCCCCCTTTTTTTCTTTTATATCAGTAAAATCAAATTATCCTTGAGTATTTTTTATATACCCACAACAGAGTTACAGTTCTCAAGGGTTCTGTGTACCTTTTTCTGTTTCTCTTCAGTCTTGTGGATGTAGATCAAATTTTTTGTTTAAGTCTGGTTTTTTTCTTAGAAACATATAGAATTCCTCTGTTTCATTGAATGACCATCTTCTTCCGTGGAAAAAGATGCTAAACTTAGCTGGGTAGTTCATTCTTGGTTGCAGTCCTTGATCTTTTGCCTTACGGAATATCAGGTTCCAGGCCCTTCTATCTTTTAATGTGGAGGCAGCCAGATCTTGGGTGACCCTTATTGTGGCACCTTGGTATTTAAATTGTTTTTTTCTAGCTGCTTGCAGGATTTTCTCCTTTGTGTGGTAATTCTGCAGCTTAGCCACAATATTCCGTGGTGTTCTTTTTTTAGGGTCTATTTCAGAAGGAGTTCGATGAATTCTTTCCACATCTACTTTCCCTTCTGTTTCTATTATCTCTGGACAGTTCTCTTTGATAATTTCCTGTAAAATAGAATCTAGGCTCTTTTTTTGGTCATAGT
The DNA here is from genome assembly GCF_048593235.1 of Sminthopsis crassicaudata. Classification (NCBI taxonomy): domain Eukaryota; kingdom Metazoa; phylum Chordata; class Mammalia; order Dasyuromorphia; family Dasyuridae; genus Sminthopsis; species Sminthopsis crassicaudata. The sequence goes on along the minus strand of NC_133619.1, from coordinate 333,142,017 downwards.
TTTCTGGAAGTCCAATAATCCGCAGATTATCTCTCCTAGATCTATTTTCCAGGTCTATAGATTTTCCCAGTAAGTATTTGACGTTGTTCTCCAGCTTCTCATTTTTTTTGTTTTGTTTGACTGATTCTTGGGTTCTCTGTGAATCATTCATTTCTATTTGTTCCATCCTGACTTTTAAGGAGTTATTTTCTTCTTTCACAGTTTTTAGTTCTTTTTGTAAATGCCCAATTTCGTTTTTAAATGAATTATTTTGCTCTATTGAATTTTTTTCCATTTCCCTAATTTTTTTTTTTTGAGAATTATTTTCTTTTTCCAATTCAGAAATTCTATTTTCTTGAGACTTTTTTATCTTTTCCAATTCAGAAATCCTACTTTCCTGTGTTTTTTTAACCTTTTCTAATTCACTAATTTTGTTTCCCTGCATCTCCTGTGAATTCTTTATTTTTTCCAACTCCAATTTCAGGACGTTGTTATTTTCTATCATAACTTCCCTTTCCTTGCCCCATTTTTCTTCAATCTCCCTCAATTTCTTAAGAGCTTCTTCTAGGAGAGAGTTATGTGATGGGGGGCAGGAATCGTTCCCCTTTAGGTTGTTATCTTCTGAATCTTTGCTGTTAACTTCCTCGGGGTTGGATACCCGCTCTTTCTCTGTATAGAAGGAATCTATAGTTTTTCTAGCTTTTTTGCTCATACTTAAAAAATGTTTTGGGGTCTGTCCCTGGGGTAGGAAATTATTTACTTCTTTACCAGCTTCCTCCCAGACCGGATGGATGCAGCGGCCCCTGCGCCCGCGCTAAGAGAGAGCTCTGGGAGAGAGTTCCCCACCCCCTCCCTGGAAGTGCCTCAGAGGTGATTAGCACTGCTGTGCTTTGAGGGCGTAGAATAGTGAAGACAGCAAGAAGCTCAGCCTATGTGTCCGGGTAGGGAGTGGACGTCTGCAGCAGGTGACGTAAGAAGCCCCTGCGCTCAAACTGGAAGTGTCTGCCAGAAACCACGGTCCCTAGTTCAAAGGTTCCGCTTCTCTGGGACTTCCTGGAGCTGAGTTCCACTCCCTCCAGCTAAGCTAGGCCGTGTGTGTTGCCTTGGGCCGTATCCACCCACTTGTCAGTCTCTTAACTATTCTCAGGAGGTAGCTGAGGCCACACCCCCTGGTGCCGAGTCTGCCCCAGGGTGGGGGGGGGGAAATCTAATCTGAGTTTTAAAATATTTTGGCTTTCTCTTCTGAACTGCTAAATAATTAGCAGAGAAGAGCTAACAGCCTGTGCCAGATTCCTTTACCTCAGTGGCTTCTCTGATCCCAGAGCCCCTCCCAGCGCAATGGGCGCAGTGTGCCCCTACCCCACCGTCTGTGCTGGTCTTTCTTATTCCTCCCCTGAGAACTGACCTTTCCTGTTGAAACTCCAGATTCTCTTCAGCTGGTAAGTCTTGCTTCCAGTCCTTGTGGTATCTATCAGTCCTGAGCTAATTTTGAGACTTAATTTATCTAATTGGTTGTGAGGGAGTGAGGACGTTCACTGAGTAGTGTGTTTCTTCTCCGCCATCTTGGCTCCGCCCCCCCTATAATTAGCAATTCTGATTCCCTGGTTGGTAGTTCCTCCCCACACCCCAATTAATTTGTAATATTTATTTATATCTGCCAAACTTCTCCCCCCTCTCCCCTTTCCAGGTAGAATCTACATATTTTTATAATCTTTATGAAAATAGTCTATGGACATTTGAAGGATATCCTTGATGAAAACATGAGAAGGAAACACACTTTTGAGGGGTTTTTGTTACTCTTTTTTTTGGTGAAGCAAATGGGGTTAAGTAACATTCCCAGGGTCTCACAACTAGGAAGTGTTAAGTGCCTGAGGGAGGATTTGAACTCAGGTTCTTCTGACTTCAGGGTTAATGCTCTATTTACTATGCCATTTAGCTTCCCCTTGAGATAATTTTTTTAAAATAATAGAATGTATCTTTATAGTAATAATAACTGAGTAAATATTTTAAGAGATCTTTCAAAAACATGTCTTATTATAATTAAACATATCATATAGCCACTTCAAGAGAACAAGATGTCTCCTTAACATTCTTTATAATTATATGAGGCTCTATGAAAGATTTAATTGTTGACATAATTTTGTTCAATCATCTGGTGATTTTTTCCCCATCAAGATGCATAAACCAAGGAAACATCATTAATTTGCCAGCAGTGATTGCCAGGCAGAAATGACTATTGTCGAGGTTGCGACATGGAGCCGATAGGTAACCCATAAAGTAAAACCGACAGAATGTTTAAATTTTAGAGATGGACAGCATGCTGGGCTCAGAAGAAGGAAGAAGAGGTCATATTTTAGGAATTATATAGATCTTTCAATAATGCCAAAATGGTAGATATCAGTAAACTCTATTGCTTTAAAACTAATATTCTCCTGGTGAGAATGATTCATAAAACATCACAATATTGCAAGAATCAACTATGAATAAAATAAAGGACAATCTAAAAACATTCACGTACAGCATAAGTACAGAAAATAGTATAAAAGATCATGTTAAGGATGTATATGATCAAATCTTTGATGATTTCTAATGTCACAGAGGTGGTATGGGGTTTATAAAGACTATATATCAGCAGAATATAAGCTCTCTTCAGTTTTACCAAACTAAAAAGACTTTGAATACTGCCATGAAGGCAGGTTAAATCTACTGTTCAAAGACCAACATAATCAAATATAGGGAGGTTTCATCACTGACAGGTCAGGCACTTTAAGAAATAAAGAAAAACTTTAAAATGCCCACTGTTCTCCATAATCCCATTTCAACTCTGTAATGGTCCTGGTAAAATGATAGAAAAGAGAGGTTAGAATCATGGGTTTTAGATCCTCAATAAACATAAATTTAAACATTAGTATGCTAAATATGAAGTTTTTATTCAATGACCAACAAATGAACATACTACTGGATGAGAAGAAAGTATTGAGGAAAAAGCATTGGATCGGTGTCAAAGAATTTAGGTTTTAATTTAGGTTCTGACACTCAATGTCTGTACTGCCTTGGGCTATTCGCTTCATCTCTCATTCACTTTCCTCAGGTATAAAATGATGTTGGATCAGAGGCCTTTTAAGGTTCCCTCAAGTTCTAAATAAAAAGTTCTAAGGACTGAACCAAAACAACATTGATATTCCTGAGAGAAACAAAATCAGAGGTCATAAAGAATTTTCTATTAAAATGGAAGAATGACTCATAGGTTCTCCTTGGACAGTTAAATGAAGGAGCTGGAAAAGTTGGCTTCATCCTGTACCCAAAGGCAACAATGAGAAACATCTTTTCATGGAACACTTGGTCATCTCATCTCTCAATGCACATGATAAGCATAAGGAGAAGACTACCATTAAGGTAATTGATGCTTATGTGCCAAATTCTGTAGGGAAAGATGAAATGGAAGAGAAATTATATGCAGAACTTGACAAGATTCTGAAAGCCAAGTCAATATATATTTTGAGACTCAGGGACTTCAGTGTGAAGGTAGGCCAACAGGAGAAGGTTATAAAAACTACACTAGAAAATATGATTCAGGATTGAGAAGTAAATAAAGTTAAAGGTTTATATACTACTCAGAAGCTACAAGCCAATGTATCATCAGTATGTTTTTCCAGAGGAGGATTGAAAGACATTTAATATGGCAAGCACCAATCAACAGCATAGAATACCCCAAATTAACTATATATAAAGAGACAGGGAACAACTAGTTCCTGGTATCAGAGTGATATTAAAATCAATTGTGTATAATCAGGACATTGAGTAGTTAAAAGCAAAAGTTAAATTCAATATCTAAGAAGAAAGGTTGAACTTAGTAGCAAACACTATATAATCATAATAATTTTAACCTGATTTATTCAAAAGAGTTTCTGATGCCCACAAATCAAAATAAGACAAAGATACTAATTTTAATTATCACCCATTTGTTACAGTAGCTAAATGGATATAAAAGAGTAGCCATAATCAGGAGAGAAGAGTCCAGAAAATATGCTTTGCATGTGCTTTCCACATATATAACCTATATCATATTTCTTATCTTCTCAATAAGAGGAGACAGAAGAAGGAAGAGAGAATTTAAAGCTCAAAAAGTTAAAAAACAAATGTTTAAAATTGGTTTTTTTTTACATTTAATTAAAGAAAAATAAAATACTAAATGTGAAAAAGAGCCCAGAAACTGCCTTTGTTGGCAAATATTTAGTCTCTTTGTCCATCAGAGAGATACAGCCAAGGAAACATAAGTTTAATATAAAAATTCATTTATAAAACACTATGACAGGCTCTAAGCATTATTGCCTTATAAGACAATAAACAATAAACAAAAGAAGCAAAAATAAATCAACAGAAAGCTAAGTTTGAAAGCCAACTGGATAATATCCTGAGACCCTTTATAAGTGAGCCCAGGAAAAAATAGTACAAATACATCAATTTTTAAAAATTCTCTCATCATCAGTAATACATCCTCCATAATTAAACCTTACCTTATGCATCCTCTGAGTTGTTATACTAGGAAGTTGAAATGGCAATAAGACCAAAGAAGAACAGCAGAAAATAAAACTAAGTATATCTGTACTAGGTCAGTGGTTCAAAATGAGACAGAAATGGATCTCTTAGAAAATGACAAATTAGCATCCACATTGCATTACATTTTTTATTTATTTTGTTAAACAATTCCCAACTACAGTTTAATCTGGGTCAGCAAACTGACTTAGAAAACCATAAATTAACAGTATCTATGTTATATTGAATTTGTATTTCTTTTGTTAAACATTTCCCAATTATGTTTTAAACTGATTTGACTTCACTGAGGACCTCTGATGATGGGAAAATGACACCTCTGCTGTAGGTAACCCAATTTTGAAAGCTCTGAGAGATTCTCTTACTGGATATCAAAAAGAGGAGAAGAAATCCAAAAAATAGGGGAGAGATGACTGGTACTATTCCTAAACTGCAAAAAAAAAAAAAATCACTGAAGAATATAAATATGTATATATCAATGTGCTTACTTTCCTACCTTTATAAAAATATTTAAAGAATGAGCTACATATTTATTTGTTGAGAACATCCTTGAGGAAAAATGAGATAGTTACACACCATTATCTGCAAATGATTTTCTTGTGGATATCCACGTCTTGATTGTCACATTTTTTTCTCTCCCTTATAGACTACAAGTTTCATGAGGATAACGATCATGTCTTATCTAAATTTGGGGTCGCCCCCAGTGCCTAGCACAATGCACACAAAGATGATGATTGTTACTGAAGAATATCTTTAGTTTCTCTGGTCAGAAGAGAGGTTTATCCCAAATTCCACATCTGTGACATTCTGCTGGACACAGTATTTTATAAAAGGAAAATATTGTAGCTTTGGATACCAAGCATTGTAAGTTTGTTGGAAGTCAAGACAGAATAAATCTAATGCTCAAACGTCCATCACTTTGTCTACACTGAGATCCCCAAAGTAAGGTTTGGGAATATTCCAGGATAGCTGAAAATATCACCCTTAATCCAAACTTGTTTCTCTTTTACTATAATACCAGGAATCCCATTCCCAGAAGGGAACACTGGCTCTCTTTAAGATGTCAGTCCTCATCTAATCCCACCTCCACCCTCATCCCCATCCCCATGCTTGGAATGTTACTGATCTTTACTTTCAATTTTTAGAATCCTTAGCATCCTTCAAATTTCAGCTCAAATACTTCCTGTTATCGAATGCTTTTCAGTGTCACTCTCTTCAAAAAAAAAATGTCTTTCCTTCTAAAGTCATCTTGCATATGCTTTGTACAAAATTTTTATTTTCCTATGGAAGTTCAGCATGTCCCAAAAAATTTAGTGCTGTGTACAAAGTGCAGAAAAACTACATCAAGATTTTTCCCCTGAGGCAATTGGGGTTAAGTGATTTGCCCAGGGTCACAGAGCTAGGAAGTTAAGTGTCTGAGGCCAGATTTGAACTCAGGTCCTCCTGACTTCAGAGCTGGTGCTCTATCTACCACCCAACCTAGCTGACCAAGACTTTTAGGACATTCCATATATGTTGTTTCTCCAGTAGAATGCAAACTCTTTGAGGGAAGGGTCTGCTTTCTATTTTTCTTTGTAGAAATAATCCTTAGCACAGTGCCTGACATGACAATTGATATAATTCTGAGACTTTTAATAGCTAATATGTCTATATCACTTTACAGTTATGCACTTTTCTCATACCAGTCCTATGAGATAAACAAAGCAGCTATTTCCATGTCTATTTTACTGATGAAGAAAATGGTATTCACAAAGACAAAAATGGTACTCACAAAGTGGCAAAGCTAATTAATAATAGGGTTGGGAATATAACCAGTGATTCCCTCCACTATAAAACCCATTTCTTCTTCTGAAGGGTCACTACATCAGTTATTCAGAGGAAATGGGAGGGAGGATGAATGAATGAAAAATGAAGCCCAAGTCCTATAAGAAACCATACTGCTTTCAGAAAAATTGTCAACAAGCATAGTTTGGAATAGGAATTGAACCAATGAGTTAGGGTCCTATGAGGAGACAATGGAGTATAGGAAAAAAAAATCATGATTCTGGAATCATGGGAACTGGGGTCAAATCTCACCTCTGACCCTGCCTTATGATACTGGCCAATCAACAAATATTTAAGCGCTTACAAATACCACGAACAGTGTAAGCTCTGTAGATGCAAAGAAAATTAAAATTAAGTGATTCTTGCTTTCAAGGAGTTGATATTATTTTTTATTATTATACTTTTTATTTACAAGATATATGCATAGGTAATTTTTCAGCATTGACAATTGCAAAACCTACTGTACCAACTTTTCTCCTCCTTCCCTCCACCCCTTTCCCCAAATGGCAGGTAGACCAATGCACATTAAATATGTTAAAGTACTGGTGAAATACAATATATGTATACATGTCCATACAGTTATTTTGCTGCACAAGAAGAATCGGACTTTGAAATAATGTAAAGTTAAATTGAGAAGGAAATCAAAAATGCAGGCGGACAAAAACAGAGGGATTGGAAATTCTAGGTAGTGGTTCACACTCATTTTCCAGAGTTCTTTGGCTGGATGTAGCTGGTTCTCTTCATTATTGAACAAATGGAACTGATTTGGTTCATCTCATTGTTGAAAATGGCTACGTCCATCAGAATTGATCATCATATAGTATTGTTGTTGAAGTATATAATGATGAGGAGTTTACATTCTAATGAGAGAAATAACATACAAATAACCATGGATATACAAAATATACATAGTATAAAAGGAATGTAATCTAAACGGGGGATGGTGGGATTCAGGGAAATCTCTCCTCCAGAAGGCAGGATTTGAATTGAATTGAATCTTAAAGAAAGCCAGGGAAACTAGCATTCAGAAGTGAGAAGGGAAAGCATTCCAGGTATAAAGGACAGCCTGGGCAAAAGCAGAGAGTCTAGAAATGGACTTTGGTATGTGAGGGAAAGCAAGTAAACTCATGTGGGTGAATGTATAGTGTGTAGATATATAGTGTTTAAAGAGAAGAAAAGTGGAAGAAGACTAGAATGGTAAGTGGAGAAAGAATTGCAAGCATTTTAAAAAACAAACAGATTTTATATTCAATCCGGGACGAAAAAGGGAGCCACTATAATTTATTGAGTAGGACATGGCAGATCAGGCTTATGCTTTAGAAAAAATCCTCTTGGCGGTTGAGTAGAGAATGGGTTAGGGTGAGGAAAGACCTAAATAGGGAGAACAATTGAAAGTAGAGCATAGTCCCGATGAGAAGTGATAAGGTCTTGTAGCAAAGATCTCAATTTTCTCATCTGTGAAATGGGGTTGGATTGGGTGGCTTCTGAGTTTTCCACTAACTCTATATCTATAACCCTGATCGCTCTCACCACCCCTTCTCCAGTCAGCTTCAAGTCTTATATACTTCACAAAAGCTCTGTGCTATATAAGAAAAGAAACTTTGGCTAAAGATGAAACATCTACAAATGGTAAACCCATGTGTTCTCTTTAGTGAGGGAAATGTCCTGATGAAGATGGAAGATTAAATGCATTCATAAAACTCTACCTTCCTTCTAATCAGATGCACACTTACTTGTTTATTCCTCCCATTCCTCAAAAAGTCAACAATGAAAAATAGGGAGGTGCCCTTTTAATCAGGGCCACAGGAACAAATGAACCTGGATGATTTCAACAGTTCCCAGACAAATGCTTGGCTGTCAGACCTGAACCCATCACCTGGACCCTCAGTTCCACTCTCTCTCTTCTCCCCTATCATGCCTTTGCTTGACTGACCCTCTGTCTATGGAATAATTATTGAACCAAACCAGCAGATAACCCTGAGGAAGAAGACAGGAGGTGGATCTTCAGGTATTGTTTATTCTTGACAGATATCACCTCCTAAGCAAAGCCTTTCCTTACATATCCCCTTTATCCAAATAATAAGTTTTCAATGTACTCTCTGGTTTTTCAAGTTGCATCGTTTCAACAGAATGTAGTGTACTTGGGAGAAACTATGGCTTCTTTTTTTGTCATTGCATCACAATCTCTCTACTCTGTAGTGCTTGGCCGTAGTACTAGATCAGTGATTTCATTGGTATAGAGGGGGACTTCCGAGTGTGGAAACTTACTATAGCAATGCAGATTAGCTTTTGCTCTGCTCTGTATTTTATAGTTTTTAAAGAGTTGCTTAGGATATTTAATGAGCCCAGGATGTGTCACACATACAGTATAGTTATCCCTTCCACATCATATGGTTTAGAGATGTAATGTCCTGTTCTGGAAAACCCATGTAAAATTTTTGGCTCTTCCTTCTTACCAGAGAAGGAGTCTGAATCATTATGGTATCAAAAATAAAATATGTTGATATTATACAATACTATACATATATTTTACACACAAGTCATCTGCGGCTTCTGCAAAACTCCCAAAATATTCTCATTTAATTTTTTATGCAGCTCCGCAATATATTGAAATCACCATGGGAAAAGTCACAATATGGAAGTGATAACTGTAGTAAATGACACTGAGTATGCAGCACTGTGCTTCATAAATGTTAGCCAAATTAGATTGACTTATAAGTATGCTTAGAAATGTTTTGTGAGGGGGAAATGATTGGTGCACTTTAAGAGGAGCATGTTTACTAGTGTTTCTATCAGTAAAAACCCAAGGGTAAAAACTTCTGAACTCCCCTTTGAGGAAAGAAAGCTCAGTTTAAGTACAGTCTCAGACACTAGCTGAGTGACCCTGGCCAAGTCACTTTACCCTGTTTGCCTCAGCTGTAAAATGGGGATGTCAAAAAGCACCTACCTCACAAGGTTGTTGTGAGGATCAAATGAAATAATGTTTCTAAAGCCTTTCATAAGCATTTATTAATTGCCTAGTCTATGCATTAGAAAGGTGAGCATTTGTAGACAGTAGTTTCCTATTATTATAGGAAGTAACAACCACACAGGTAAGCAACCAAATCTCAACCATATCGTTGACACACAAAAGAGAGTTCACACGGTCTATTTTTTGCCACCTACTTATTTTGTTCTATAATAATAATTCCCATTTGTGTAGAGCTTTAAAGTTTACAAAATAACTTTCCTTGCTATCATGCTGTGAGGTAGAAAATACAAATATTAATAATCTCTTCATTCAAAGCAAAAAACTGAAGCTTCTTCTAAGACAGAATAAGTCACTTGCTGGCTAATCAAAGTATCCAAGCTTGGTGAAAAGGAGAGAGAGCACTGCCTAAAGAGGCCAACAAAGAGATTGAGGAATTGATTTAAAATCCCATTTCTACCACTATGTTATCTTAAGAAAAGCACACTACCTTTCTGGGTCCCAGTTTCCTTATCTGAAAAATGTTGCCACTATACTTGGTAAATAGTAGGCATTTAACAAATGTTAATTTATTAGCTAGATAATATGATACATTTCCAAATCTGTATCCTATGATCTATGAGTCTGGATTCAACACTCTATTTTGCTCCTAGAAGAAAGTGGAGAATATCTCCTGTTCTGCTATAAGCCAAGAGGGTATATGTTTAATAGTTTTGGAACCAAAAAGTCATTCTGGGAACCAGGGGTTATAGATACAAGTTCTAAAACTGTCTCTGATTTGCTATGGAGCAATGGACAGGTAAGTTCTATGGCTTTCTGGCAATGAAATCCTGAAGGGTTGAGTCATGATGATTTAGAAGACAATTGATTGTTCCTTATGAATGTCATCACTTAGAATTAGTAATGTATTCTAAATTCCTCTTGGAGTCCCATCTGGAAAGACTGTCTTCTACTATCCAATAAGAAGACCCTCAGATAGAAACTTGATCAGAGATCAAAGGACCCTGACATGGAAAGAGAATGCTTATGAAGAACAGCAGAGTGAAGAAAAGGGGTATTTGGGGACCTACTGAGAGAGCATCCGGAGGAGAGTATCTGGCGTAACAAAACCACTTAAAGAACAAGGTAGGAAATGAATGCATCAGGTCCCAAGACCTAGATAGATATTCTCTGCCAATGCACTCCCTTTGACAATGAATTGGAGTCAACATTATCTCATCACTCTTCAGATCTTCAAGCCCAAAGAGGTTGGAAGCTATGGTAAGAGATTTGACATCGAGGTACCCAAAAAGTAGGTAGGTGGTGCAGCGGATAGAGCACTAGTTCTAGAGTCAGGAAGTTTTATCTTCCTCAGTTCAAATCCAGTCTCAGACACATATTAGCTGTGTGACTCTGGGCAAGTCACATAACCCTGTTTGCCTCTGTAAAATGAACTGGAGAAGGAAAACAGAAAACTACTGCAGGATCTTTGCCAAGAAAACTCCAAATGGAGTCATGAAGAATTGGACATTACTGAATGACTAAACAACAACGATGAAACCCAAAAGAACACTAGGGGACTAAGAAACATGAATTCTAGTTCCACTTTTGTCCTTAAGTACCCATGTAACATTAGACTAGTCACTCTGATTTCCAAATTCTTCACCTTCCAAATGATATGGCCTAACATTCTATACTTTAAAAAAATTTTAACATTATTTTGTACCAGTGACTTGTAAAAGGATTTTAAAAACTTATGGAATCTGTCAGAGCTCAGTATGGAAATCCATTCTGTGTGGATATAAAGAATTAATTAGTACCTTCAATTCCAAGGGAAGAGGGAATCAGAGAAAGAATGTTTCCCTGATTTGAAAAGTCATAGTGGAGTCATTCTATTGCAGATACATACTTACAGAAAGAAGTTCTCTTCCATTCAGAAAAAAAAGGTTATTTAGTTTAGGGTTCTTCCACTAGGAAATTACCAGATGGACAATTATAACCATCATCAGAAAAAAAAAACTGCCTATGCCTGGAATCTCTGTTTGGCATTTCAACAACCAAAGCATTTATTAAATTAAAAGTTCTCCTTAAAACAGAATATGGGAAACTACAGTTATATTAAGTAGTAGTGGTTGAAATTTGAGTGGAAAAAGATGTTTACTTTTAGCTATGAATTTTTATCTCTTCAGATCTTGCTCTAAATTATATTTTCCCTTTAAATGTACTACTCAGATATTAATAGACATAGATCATCATTAGATTATTTTAGCAAAGAGTTATATTTCATAGTAAAATATTAGTGACTGTCTTGAGCTTTATTTCTATTTTCTCTCTGCTGTTCAGCTTGAAGAAAGCTTAGCCATTTGGTAAATATAACCATAAATGAAAGCTCTTTTTCACCTGGATGCAGCTGAGTTGCATGCCTAGTTCAACCAATAGACACTAAGGATCATCTTTACAAAACTAAGTATCCAAAATATGGCAATACCTCAGCTATACATTAAAATAGCTGACATTTGGAAGCAGTACAGTAGATAGGTAGTACATAGATAGAATACCAGTCTTGGAGTCAGGAAAAAATCATCTTTCTGAGTTCAAATCTGGCCTCAGATGCTTTCTAGCTGTGTGACCCTTATGTGTGATCACTTATCTGTGTTTGCCTCAGTTTTCTCATCTGTAAAATGAACTGGAGAAAAAAATAACAAATCCACACCAGTATCCTTTCCAAGAAAAGTCCAAATGGGATCACAAAAAGTCAGGCACAATTGAAAAACAACATTTTGAGATTTACAAAGCACTTTCTAAACTTCATCTCATTTGATATATAAAATAACCCTGTGAGACAGATACTATTGCTACCACCCCCAAATCAGAAATGAGGAAATTGAGTCTCATAAGGGTGTGCTGTCCATAGTCACATCACTACAAAGTGCCCATTTTCAGATACTAAATCCAGTCCTTTCCCCACTCTATACCATGTTTCTTCCCTGTGATAAAGAAGAACAACTCAAGCTCTCAGTTGTTGGCTAGGCTGGTATGGCATGGGATGGGAGAGAATGCCCTGGCAGGCAACAACTTCAAATTTATATCTTAAACGAAACCTAATACAAACTAGCACAGGGTGAAACCAATTCCCAATTGCAAATGCCTGGCCTCTGACCAGCTATCTAATGCCAAGACTTTTAAACATGTGCAACCATACCCTCCCCCTACCTTCTGAAATTCATATGCGGACCTCAGTCCAACCCTACAGGGCCAGGTGTTCCTGGGAAGGCAGTTTATACACATTCCCTTTAGTTTTCTCCAAGGGAAGCATGTGAACAAAGAATAAACTGCTGCCAAAAATTATCCTCAGGCCCTGACATCAGCATTATCCTTAACCTTCTGTGTTTATCTTTCATTAATCTGGGTACTGTGCATAGTAACTAACATGAACGAAAGATCCTGTCCTCAGGGGACTCCCACCTGGAGCAGAGACAGAGCAAGTCAAGGTGGGCATTAAGTTTCATGGGAGCAGCCAGTGTAAGAGGCAGTGTGCTGGTATGAACACAGTGTGGTACCTAGGATAAGATCACCTGTCTGCCACTGGCCAGCTATAGGTAGAATCACAGATAAGCTACTGAAGCTGACAATTTCTTCACCTATAAAGTGGAGATGATTCTGTCTAATGGACCTGCCTTGTGTTACTCTTGCATGGTTCAAATGAGAAACTATATACAAACCCTAAAGTATTATAAAAATGTCAGCTATTCTTATTCCATGTCTTTGGGATTGATGAGATGAAGTTACAAATAAGTTTCTTTTACCATGTTAATTAAGGTTTGAATCAAGGGAAATAGGAGAAAATAGGGGACTGCATTGGGCAAATGGGTAATTATATTAGTCAATATATTACCCAAATGAGGCCCCAGAGCTCAGTAGCAGAAAGAGAAGCACAAGTATAAGGGCATCTCTGGAGGCAGGTCTTAGGGATTCCACTCAGACCATTTGTGACTGCCCATATGCCCTCTGAATTCTATAGGAGAAGAAGGCTTCATAACCTTTTTTATTCCGTGGCTCCTTAATCAGAATAGATTTTAGATTTATAAAATAAAATAGACAAGAGACAACTAGGTGGCGCAGTGGATAGAACACCAGCCCTGAATTCAGGAGGACACGAGTTCAAATCTAGCCTCAGACACTTAACACTTCCTAGCTGTGTGACCCTGGGCAAGTCACTTAACCCCAGCCTCAGGGGGGAAAAATGATAAAATAAAATACACAAAATCAGAAAGGACACTAGGTTAGCAAAAATTAAGCCTTTTCCCCTTCCTAATTCACAGACTACCAAGAATCTATCCATAGACCACCATTCACTATTAAAAACTCTTCCCCCAGAGAAATAGTGTTCCAGCAATGCAATGGGGATGGTGGTTGTCTACTTATCAACCATGTAAACAAGAAAGGATACTGAGAAGTATCCTGGTTAGTGATATACAAGATTATGCCATTCCCAAAGGAGCAATCCCATCTAATACACTCAGGTAACTTCTCCCAGTGCATTACTATTGTCCTTACTAGTCTCTCTTCCCATCTACCTTGCCTACAACTAGGGTTAACTACTACCAGATAATCAGAAGTGCCTTGTCTATTGTCCTTTGATTCAAATAACCTGGATGTTCAAATAGCATTAAGTTTACCATACTAAGATTAAATAACTCTCTTCTCCCCATCTATCTACCTATCTCCCCAAACATGCATACACATAAACTTACACACACACACACACACACACACACACACACATATATGTATCTACCTGTAGACAAGTATACATATACATGCACAATGTAAGAATATATATGTATATGTATATCCATGGTACTCCAGCTATTATTTACTTGGCATTTCCAAATCCAATCTCTCCCCACTCCAATTCCTCCTTCAAACTCTTGCCCAGGTACTATTTCTAACATACAACCCTCATAAACCTTCAATGGTTCCCCAATGTCTACTGAATAAAAATATAATTCCTCAATGTGATGCATACATAATATATATGATATATATTCATCTGTATTTATATATATAATCCTTTATTAAAATTTTTGCTAGACCTTTGATTTCATGAATGCAGGGAATTCTTGAAGAGACCAATGCAAACCAGCCACTATTCATAAATTATATACTTAAGAGAGTTAGCCAGGTGTGCTGAAAGGTTAAGTCACTTGCCCAGAGTAATGTAGCCAGAATGTGTCAAAGACACGATTAGAATTCACTCTGAGCCTTCTAGCCAAAGTCCAGGCTGCTTAGTCAGCTCTTTTTAAAAAATAACTAAATACAATAGCTCTTTTAAAGTACTGCATTTAAAATGGCATACAAAACTGAGATTTAAAGAAATCAATAATAGGGTACAATTATATCTTGCCCAGTAAATTTTTACTATCACCATTGTTTTTTGAATCCCTATTCCTAATTAACAGTCACTGATCTTGGGAAGAACATTCATAGAAATGAAAAATCGTAGAGTGGAAGGATAATCCTCTTTATAGTCCTCTTGTTGAGCTCTCCCCTACTACCAGAATTGTTTCTATCTTGTCCCTCACCTCTGCTTGTATATTTCCAATGACAGATCATTATCTTACAAAATTGCTTCCCACCACCTCCCCATTAAAAAATAGCTCTATGTGATAAAGTTTGCTCTTATATTATTTCCTTATAATTTTTACCCACTGGTATTGATTTTGCCTTCACAGGTAATAATAAATATAATTTGTGCCTTCTTCACATGATAGCCCTTCAAATATTTGAAGATAGCTAGCATGTTTCCTTGTCAATCTTTTCTAGAAATAAAAATCCTTAGTTCCTTTAGTAGTTCCTGTAGAAGATGGCTTCACAATCCTTATTAACATGGGCTCCTTCCTCTGGGTGCGAGATTCCTTTTATCCCATGGAACCCGGAATTGAACACGGTGTTCCATGTGCAATCTGATCAATACAGAAAAAAGTTGGTCTATATCCCTGTGACGGGGGTATAATAATTCTGTTACTGCCATGTTACATTAATCAATAATCACATCACATTATTAGTTTATGTTCAATTTTCAGTCAACTAAAATGTTCAGATCTTTCTCCCATGAGTTGCTGCCAGCCCAGGCAGCAACTTCTATCCTGTACTGGTACAAGTGAATTATTAGACTTAATTATGGATGCTTTCATTCATCCCTGTTATATTTCATATTGTTGGCTTCAGCCTAGCCCTTCTGTCACTGTTGTGCTCATCCTTAATTCTGACATTCATGATGCTACCTATCCTACTCCATTTTGTAGCGCCCCCCCCAAGCATGTTTTTGTGGCAAAAACATGGATCAGAACAGGACCAAGGGCAGAGTTCAGGGATGTATCACTAGAGTCCTATCTCCTAATTATTAGCAAGCTGTTAATTAATAGACGTTGCATATGGTTATTTAACTAGCTGTAAATCTACCTACTTGTGTTATCTTCTAGCCAACATAATACTATCCTTCTCAGAAAGATATTGTGAGAGACTGCCAAATGCTTTAGTGAAATCACTCAAAAAGCATTTATTAAGCACCTACCACCCTATCATATGCCAGGCACTATTGCTAAGCTCAAGGAATACAAGGAGAAAAACTAACTTGTCCCTATTTTCTAGCAGTTCCCCTACTAAGGGAGTCAACATATACATATATAACCAATGGTATACAAAACATATGCAAAACAGACCCAAGATAGCCTTTAATGGGAATTGAAAATTGATTGAGGGATTCATTCATTATCAAGTGCACTCTTCCTTTGCCAAGACTACTACCACTACACTTGTTCAAACTTTCATTACTTTCTGCTCAGGCTACTACTAGAGCCTCCTCTCAAGTATCTCTACCTGGATGTAGTCTCTCCCCATTTCAGTTCTTTCTTCAAACCATTGCCAGATTACTATTCCTCGTGTACAGTGTTCCTCATGTCCCTCACCTGCTGAAGAAGAACCTACAATAGCTCCCCACTATTAGGTTCTTACTAAGTGCTAATGACATAATGAGATATTAGGTGCTAAGTCGGAACTTGACAATTCCCTAGTTCTGGCCTTTAGGGGAGTTTTACTCCTGTGAACTCCTGGAGAGGAGCTTGCATGCTTAGGAGGAGCAAATTCATTGGTTGAAGTAATTTTTCCCAGAAGCCCTTGCATTATCCCAAGCCCATTCTCTGGGAGGATAAAAGAGAGCGGCACTCCAGAGATTGAGAGTCTAGTCTGGGCCAGACCTGGGGCAGCGGCTCTCTGGAGGAAGAAAGAGTCTCAGCTCTAGGTCAGAGTTGGCGCCAAGAGATTGAGTTGAGACAGAAGATCTCCTCCCAGAGAGCGATCGGCAGTTTCTGGAGACAACAGCACGTTACACCCCACTGCCTACTGAACAAAGTCCAAATTCCTTAGACTGATATCCTTGGCCCTCAACAAATTGGCTCCAACCAAGTCATCCCACCTTATTCCCATTAACTTACCCATACTGGCTAGTCAAACTGAACTTCTTACTTGAAAATGCCCCCTACTTTTCTAATACTGTATCTTTGGTCACTGCATTTCTTAAATCCAGAAGGCCCTCCCTCATCCCTACCCTACTAGTAGTACAGTGGATAGAGTTCTGAGCCTGGAGTAAGGAAAATTCATCTTGATGAGTTCAAATCTGGCCTCAGACACTAACAAGCTGTGTGACCCTGGGCAAGTCACTTAGCTCTATTTGCCTCAGTTTTCTCATCTAGAGTGGAAGGATAGTCCTCTTTATAGTCCTCTTGTCAAGCTCTCCCCTACTACCAGAATTGTTTCTATCTTGTCCCTCACCTCTGCTGGAGAATGGCAAATCACTTCAGTATCTTTGCCAAGAAAACTCTAAATGGGTGACAAAGAGTCACACAAGGCTTAGACAATTGAAGAAGTACCAAATACTCCATGAAGACTTCCTTGATCTTTACCAACCTACACACACACACACACACACACACACACACACACACACACACATGCATGCAGGTACACATACACACATGTGCATGCACACTTCAACTGTGACCTCTTCCTTTGCTGATTTCTTAGACCAATTTATTTGTACTTTTGATATATAGATTCTATTGGGTCCCATTTCTTTGTGTTTATGTTTTATCTTCTCGATTAGATAATAAACTCTTTAAAGGGTAGAATCCTGTTTGTATTTATTTTTGCATCTCCCCCAATATCACGTACATACTAGGTACTTCATAAATACTTGATGAAAGAATTGTAGAATGAAACAATAAACTTATCAATAAATGAACCAAGTCAATTAATTTGTTTAATAACCCATACTAGAATTTTGCCAGAGATCAACATCAGTCTTACCAGTCTGTAGTAGTATCCAGAATCCATCCTTTTCCCCTTTTGGAATATCTGGATAACTTTTGCCTGTCTCCAATCTTCTGGGACCTCTCCCACTCTCCATGACTTCTCAAAGATTACTGACAGTGGCTCTGAGATCACATCTGCAAGTTCCTTCGACATCCGGGATGCAATTCATCTGGACCCAGAGGCTCACTTAAAGCAGCTAGGTGCACTCTATTTCCTCACCTATCTTGGGCTTCAATTTCCTTTTTCATATGGTTTGTTTTACCCTTTTCAGCCTGCAGATCATTCTCCTTGCTGGAGAAGACAGAAGCAAAACAGGAGTTGAGTAGTTCTGCCTTCTCTCCATCATCAGTTAACAATCTGTCACTTCCCCAAGCTATGGACCTACCCCTACCTTGTTTCCTTCTGACTTGGAACAAGGTTGAGACTAAACAAGTCTCAGCTCATTTCTGACAGACTAGTTCTTTACCACTCTTTTATAGTCTTCCTTTCCTTCTTGCCCCTCCTTCCATCTTTTGTCCTTTTCCTTTTAAAAATCAGAGCTTATCAAAGAGCTCTCTATTCTTTTGTTAAGTCCCCTACTTGCTTCACTGTGGACTCCAGCCCTTTTCCTGGCATGTGAGCTCAGGGACTTTGTGCCAAACTGGTGTCAAAAGCCCTTCAGGTGGTCTGTCCTCAACCTTCCAGCTGTGCATGTGGAGAACCGCCCCCTCTTCTCTTTGGGGAGTGATTTATACTTTAGGTTAAGGGTACGTTTGAAAGTCTTTGATTGTAAAAATGTGAAAGGATACCTGGGGAAAATACCCTAAAGCTAAAAATGAGAAAGTATTTGAATAAATTGTTTGTCCAAGAAGAGGGGGCTGATGAGGTCCTTGGGGTCAAAGCTAAGGAAGGGAGATGAAGGAGGTAGGAACTCATTTTAAATTCACATATCACTGTGCTAGAATAATGTGCCTATGTGCAGAATAACTTCTGGGACCAGCCAAGGGTCAGCTAACAGAAAAAAAAAAAAAAAAAAAGGCAGGAGGGTCAGAAAGAAGATCTCCACGTATTTTATTCCTCATATCTCTCTCTACATTTCTTTCCTTTTCTGTGTCTCTTTCCACTCAATTCAGTTCAACTTAAGTATTTTTCAATTTATTAATATATGCAAGGTATTAGGAAAGCAAAGGTGGAAAGTGTTATAATCCCTGACCTCAAAGAATCTGCACCTTTTAGAGATTATCTCCTAATACCTGACACATTTGGCAGTCCCTCAAATGTGTCCTACTCCTACTCCTACTCCTCATCCTGCTTCATATTTTTCATTTATATGTATTTCTCCTTGCTTGCTTGCTTTCTCCTTTCATCTCTCTTTCTTTATCTTTCTGTTAACCATATCTATCCTTTCTTCTCTGTCCCTCATCCTCAGGGTTGTGATGGTACCAGGTAACCAATTTCTCAGTTTTCAATGTACGTGTTTATGCCACAGAAATGGACAAATGGTACAAACAGGGCTTGCTTTATGATTTTGTTGACTTTCTAGACTTAAGAAAATCATGGAGAAAATATTAACAAAACCCAGATTAAATTTAAAAATGTATAGTGCCTTCCCCAATCACTTATCCAGAGGTAATAGGTAAACATTTATAAACATCCCTGCATCTTTTAATATTCTGCTTTCCTTCTTTTCCCCTCTTTCTTCCCCTTGTTTTTTCTTTCTACTCTCCCATCCTCCTTTTGCCTCTCAGGAGAACCAAAGTATACATATTTTAGTATTTATAAAATTAAAATTATTTATAAAACATTAAGCATTTACAAATGGTAAAATTAAGTGTTCCTGCTTTGCTTTTTTTGAAAGGTACATGGAATGTGAATGTGTGTCTGTCCTTCCTAAGGGGGAGGAAGAAGTAGTCAATTAATTTCCTTTTTAACCTTTAGATAGCTCTTGACTGAATGTGTTCTATGGATCTGGACTGGGGAGCTTTTGAGATAAAAAAAATTTCTCTGTCCTATCCTCAAACTACAACTGCCTTTTCCCTCAGGTTCATATTGCCTGGGGTGAGTATCTCAGAGTCACGGACTGGCAGAGCCCCCAGGCTCCTTGGAGATCTGGTTCGCCTTCATTGTATAGATGAGGAAAGTAAGCCCCCCCAAGGTAAAGCAGCTTATTCAAGGTAATGATTATGTGGGAAGTTAATGGCAGAGTCAGAGGGATGAACACATTCTTTTTACATGTTGCCACTTCCCCTTCCCTCATTAGATTGTAAGCTCCTTAAAGGTAGGGGATGCTTTTTACCTCTTTTTGGGTCCTCATTTTGTTTTAATACACTATTTGGCAAACAATAGGCACTTAATAAATGCTTGCTGATTAATTCCTGGTCCACAATATCCTGACTCTTAGACCTCAGACTTAACTTTTACATGGGGATGAGAAAAAAACATGTTTCCCTAAACCTCCTCTTTACAAATGACAGACGATAGGGCTGTTTTAAAACTGGAAGGGACCTCAGAAGTCAGCTGGTCCAATGCACTCATTTTACTGTTTTTGAGTTCAGAGAGATTAAGAAATTTGCCCAGAGTCACACAGGTAGAACAATACAATACAATACAATGGTAGAACCAGGATTTGAACCCAATTTTTCCGAGTTCAATTTCAGTACTCTTTCCACATGAAGTGTTCAGGGAAAGGGAGAAGGAAAGGAGGGGAAAAGGAGGAAAGAAGCAAGCACATTAAACAAACAGGCTAACCCAGAATTTGACAATCCACGCACAGCAAATTTAGTTGAATGACAGTAATAATAACAGACTAACATGGAACAAGGAACAATTGTGAGATCGTGGACACACAAGAATGTGTGTGTGCATGAGTCTGTGTGTGGGTGCTTATATATATGTCCATATACACATATATTTGTATATATGTTTGTGTATGTCTTGTGTAATGTATATGTGTGTATACACTTGAGTGTGTGAATGTATATATGTACATCTGCGTGAGTCCATATGTGTTTATGTAGCCATGTGTAGATGTATAAATGTGATATGTTTGTGTATTGTAAGTATATGTATGAGTGCATGTATATATATAGATGTATGAGTGTATGTTTATGAGTGCATGTGTGCATATATGTTTTGTGTGTAGACACACGTGTGAGTGTATATGTGTGAAGGATTTGCATCTGTGTATATGCACATGTATGTGTAAATGTGTGTACATATGATTGTGGGTCTATGTATGTATATGTGTATATGTATCATATTTGTACAGTATGAGCATATTGCGTGATATATGTCTATGTATGCATATACAGATAGGTTTTAGTATATGTATGAATGTACATGAGTTGTATGAGTATATATGTGTGTGGATGTATTGAGTAATGTGTGAGTGTATATGTGTGTATGTGCAAATATATGTTTGTATGTGTGTGATGTAAGTGTATTGCATGACTGTGTACATGTATAGATGTGCATTTTAGTATGTGTTAAGTGAATGTATACATGTGTGTGGATGTATATGAGTACACATGTGAGTGTATTTAAAATGCATGTTTGCATGTGTGATGTATGTAAATGTATTGTGTGACTGTATACATGTATAGATGTGCATTTTAGTATGTGTTAAGTGAGTGTATACATGTGTGTGGATGTATATGAGTACACATGTGAGTGTATTTAAAATGCATGTTTGCATGTGTGATGTATGTAAATGTATTGTGTGACTGTATACATGTATAGATGTGCATTTTAGTATATGTATGAATGTGTGAGTGCATACTGTGTGAGCCCCTTAGAGTAGGACAGCCCTTGCAGACACAACATGCCAGGTAGCACCTCCTTTGCAGCCACATGGACCTTTATTTTCCTGCCAAGAGCCAGGTGCTTTCTTCTCCTCTAATTGGCTTGCAACACTCAGAGGTGGTCATGGGCCAAGACCCCCACCTTGGCTGGATCAACAGCCCTAGCTCAGTGTGCCCTTGGCAGCAACCATCAACGTGTTTTGTTTTGATTTGGGGGGCTTTTTTATCCATGATGGTTTGAGAGATACCAAGGGAGAATGAGATTACTGGACTAGAAGTTAAGAGCCCTGGGTTCTAGTCCTGATCCTACCACTAACCAGTTATGTGATTGTGACAATGTCTAGAGGGAATCTCCATTTTCTCAACCCTAAAATAAGAATTCTGGACCATGTGCCAGGAGCTAAACCCTAGAATCCCACACCCATGAAGTCTGGGCTCAGATTTTTCTTTAAAAGATATTGAAACTCAGGTTTTCAATAGAAGAAGCTCAGGAGTCAAGGCTTAGACAACAGAGGAGGCTCTCTGGTGATCTAGATACAAAACATTGACATGCTTCCATTGATCTATGTTGTTGTTGTTGTTCAGTTGTTTTACTCTTTTCATGATCCCACTTGGAGCTGTCTTGGCAAAAACACTGGAGAGGTTTGCCATTTCTTTCTCCAGCCCATTTTATAGGTGAGAAAACTGAAGCAGAGTTAAGTGACTTGGCCAAGGTCATACATAGCTAAGTATCTAAGGCCAGATTTGAACTTCCTAACTACAGTTCTATCCCAGTGTGCCATCGAGGTGCCCATTCTGTAGGTCTTTATTGAGCACCATTATATGCCAGGTCTTGTGTACAAGACATGGTCTCTGCCTTCCAGAATATCACAATCTAGGTGAGGAAATAAGAATAGCAAAACACAAAACAATTATGAATGAATAAGTGTAGCTCAGAAGTATTTACCAAGTTAGCTCGTGAGATATTAAGCATCTAATGGAAGAAATGTCAGTGATTCTGTCAAGCTTGAAAAATTTCCAGTTAGGAGAGTGCTGAAACCAGCTGATTCGGGCTTGCAAGTAAATTAGTAAATTTTCAGTGTGACCACTTACACCTTAGAAATTTACCAATCTGAGCTTGATTTATTGTTTTGATGATTATCTAGGCTGTAAAAGGTGGTGGAGAAAATATTAATAATAAAGATTAAATGTAAAAGTGTGTTATATATAGTTTTTCCCCCTTGGAGAGCCAACTATTAAACATTTCCCAGTACACTCATGCTCCTAGGACAAGAGCTCCCTTCACCAATTCAGCTCACAGCTAAAGAAGGAATTGTTTTTGGGCCGTGTAAAGATTACCAAAAACTAAAATTACTTGATTCTGTTAGCAGGATAATATTTCTTCATATATGTGTGAAGAAATTACAAATTATAGCTAAGAATTCAAACAGTGCTTCATGGTTTGTACCTTATATCTCATTTGATCCTCACAATAACCCTGAGAGATCGATACTATTTTTAATCACCATTTTATGGAAAAGGACACCATTTTCCAAGGGTCACATAGCTACAAAAATATGGGAGATAGGTTTCAAACTTGTTTCTCCAACTCTAGGTTCAGCATTCTATATATTTCACTACTAGGCCCCTGAAAAGCAATTCAATCACAACTGTTTGTGTCACAGTTCAAAAACAGCTGCTCCCAAATCTGAACAACAAAGCATATGTAAACCATGACCATATAAGAGGAAAAGTGGTTGACAAAGAACCAAGATTCCTGATAGAGAGGAACTCAAATGCTGCCATAATGTTTTATGGATTCCTAAGTAATTAATTTAACTATTAGGAGTTTCTAAACAAGTTTAATTGGTTTGGTACCCAATGTCAAAGTTATAATATGTGCTCCTCTTGGACACTGGTCTCAAGTCAGCTTTGATGCTTTTCTGGGAACCAGTTTTTAAACCTGAAAAGTATTTTTGCCACAAACTTTCATGGCTTGCTAGTTGAAAATCACAGGGAGAATATTCTCAGTTTGAAAAGTGATATGGAAAGTTCTACAAAAGAAAGCCTGATACCAGTCATAAAACTCTTGTTCTCATCACTTCTGTCTCCCCCCATATTGCCACTCTAAAATGTGACATGCAATTTCAGAAGGTTTCCCAAACTCAATTCTGGGCCTGCTCAATTGATACTTGGTACAAGCCCCCACTGTTTGATAAGTATCCTACCAACCCTATATGCCAACTTTCCCAAGAACAATCTTCTTACTAGAAGATTAAAGGGAAAGGGGTATTCTATAGAACTCTGTAGAAACAGCTATCAATTTGAATAAAATGACTTCAATAGTCATGTTTACAGGGAAGTATAAAATGTCCCCTCAAAAAGTGCCAAAAAAAGATTCCTAGATTTTCATTAATACCTATTTCCTATCATAGACCTTAAAAAAATGCAAACACTTATTAAATTCTTACTGTATAGTAGGAATTTAAAAACATTTTATTCTTGATACAATATCTCTGGGAGGCAGGTGCTATTAATATTCCCATTTTACAGATAAGGAAATCAAGGCAGGCAAAGGGTTAAGTGACTTTTCCAGATTCACACAGGTAGTAAATACCTCAGGTCACATTTGAACTTGAGTCTTCTTAACTCCAAGTCTAGGCTTTATTTCCTGCTCCACCAAGCAGGAGTTGCCCTCAAATTAAAGAATAACCTTCCTCCTGTTCCCTTTTTACTTCATGCTTCTTTCCTTTGAACCACAAAGAAAACATAGAAATCATATGGTAAGGCTGGAAGGATCCTTAGGGAATATATAATCTTAAACTCTTATTTGGTACAGAAGTAAACTGAGGCCCAGAGAGATAAATTCCAAAGTCACATAGCTAGGTAGTTGTGATAACAGGTCTTAAACCCATATATCTTGTCTCCCACCCAGAGTTATTTTCTACTCTACCATTTACCTTCCTTGTCAAGTAAAAGATTCCAAGCTTCCAAGAATCTTTCTTCTTTAACTGAACCTCTTTTCCAAATAGCCAACATCATTCTTTATTCCTTTATGTACCTCTGTAATCGTTATGCTGGAATATTTCTGTTTATTTTAATTGTGTACTTCCTGAAATTTCCATCACCTAAGGAGCTCTCTTAGGGTAAATACCATACTCCATTCCCCTTTAAAATGGCCACAGAAGGGAATTATTTTCTTTCCTTTGACCTTTAGAAACCCACATTACCTTAGGGCCCCACTATATATTTCAAAATTTCTCACCATTAGCAAATGAAATCTTAGCACATAGTGTTCCTGAACCTTGATGGACTACTCCATCATTACTCCCAGAATTCTAGAAGGTGCCTGTAGCTAGAGACAGCTGGAAAGGACAACATACAGCTAACTTGGTGGATAACCTTCACTCCCCTCCCCAATAACAGCTATGAAAACCTCATCATATTCTAGGACAGAGAGATTTCTTCATAGTACACATTCTTGTGAAATCTTCCTAAGTCATTCAAGAAATCTTGCCTCTCGATTGTTAGCTGACAGATTTGTAACATATATCCCTCGGAGCCCATCACTCTAACAGATCTGGTTCAAGAAGTTGGTGGAGTAGGAGCAGGATGATAGTGCTTTTATCTCTTCCCCCAAAGCTAAACATTACCCATTTCTCCAAGAATTTCAAAGGAACTTTCTAACATTAGAAGTGGTACTTCTAAGTCTGGAAATAGCTGATATTTTTCAAAAATTCCTACCTTATTCCTTTCTCATGAGAAGACCTTATGAGTCAACATGAAACAATTTGGGGTAAGCAGGTCTGTGTGTAAAGTTGACTTGCTTTCACATCTCATGAACAACCTGAACCAGAGCATATAACTATTCCAGGGTCTAGACTATGTATGTAAGTTAGTGCATCATGTTTTTGTATTCTTGTGGCTGCATTTGTAAAACTTGATTTAGAGGGCTACAAAGGTAAGAAGTTAGTGGAGAGATGGTTAACAATTAGTTAGAAAAGGGGCAAGTTGTACCTATATGTTTATATTTCTAAAATTCTTGTTCTGATTGTATATCCTGTTTCTCGCTAGTATGTAGAAATAATGGTTTATCTTTGTTCTTAATTGTTTTAATAAAAAGTCCTCTTTTTAAAAGGTTTCAAGTGATTTCATTTGTTCTTCATAATCGCCTTTGAGGCAAGTACTATATTTTATCCCTATTTTGCCTGAAAAGACTTACATGGACTGATGCAAAGTGAAGTGAACAGAATCAGGAGAACATTGTATACAGTAATATTGTACAATGATCAACTATGAATGATTTAGCTATTCTCAGCAATTCAATCATCTAATGCAGTTCCTAAGGACTCATGATGAAAAATGCTATCCATCCTCAGGAAAGGACTGATGAACTATGAATGAAGATCAAAGCAAACTTTTAAATTTTTATTTTTCATGTTTTTCCCTTTTATGGTCTTTCACAAGACTAATATAGAAATATTTTTGCATGACTACATAAGTATAACCTATATCAAATTGCTTGCCTTCTTAATAAATGGAGGGAGAGAGGAAGGGAATTTGAAACTCAATTTTTTTAAATGAATGTTAAAAATAGTTTTTACATATAATTTGCAGGAAAGTGAAATGCTAAATAAAACAACCTTGTGAATCAAACAGGAAAAAGTCCTTTTTTACTTAAATTGATCATAGCTGAGTAGAAAACTTACTACTACCATTTCTGTCAATTAATCAAACCATAGGATGCCAAGTCATTGAGTACATGACTAAATAACACAGGTTATTTAGTCTGATCAGTAACAAATTAGCTTATAGGAAGATAAAGAACCTATGAGAAAGTAAACAGCCTTTTAAGGCAGCTGATCTTCCAAACCCAAACCTATAAAGTAAATATCACAAGATTAGTCAGCAAGCCCAATCACTCTAAATAAACATTTTCATAAGCTTCAGAGGTGAGAAGCTATTATTTTTCAAGTAGTGACAAGAAGAAAAATTAAATAAAAGAAAAAAACCTGGAGTATTTCAGGCATCACCATTGAATGAATTAATATAAATGCAGAGTCCAAAGAAGCTCCCTAACTCTTTATTGGTTTATGACATGGTTAAGTATAATCTCATAAGCAAATATTATTGCAAAATGTTGAGTGTTGATTTTAAATCAGCTGGTACCCTTTAAGAAACATTCCAGCCCTGGAAAAGTTCAGGGAACCTGTTGTAACAAGGATAGCTGTATGTCTTAAAGTCAACTTAGATGAAATTCAAGGCCTCAGAATCAGGTAACAGCAATGATGATGATAGTGACGGTGATAATGATGATGATTGCTAGTACATATTTAGTGTTTTAGTCTTTGCAAAGGGCTTTAAGTGATTTCATTTGCCCTTCATAATCGCCTTTGAGGCAAATACTATTATTATCCCCATTTATAGATGAGAAAAATGAGAATGACAGAGGTGAAGTGACTTTCCTAGGATTAGAAAGCTAGTAAGAGTATGTATAAGAATTTGAATTCAGGTCTTCTGGATCCCAAGTTCAGCATAGTTTCTACTAAAGTGACTAAAGTCACTGGCCACACTATCCCCAAAGGATCCAGCTCTAACTAGATAAAGCCATTGTCAAAGTGATAGCCATTTGAGCATTATGCAAAAGCCAATGAATATCTAGCAGAGACAAGATAGGAGAAAAGGAATACCAGATGAATGATCTTCTGGATTGCCTACCTTTATATCCCTTTAAACTTTGAATATGGAACCTATTAATTCCCGAGGGGAGCCCAAAGACTCCCCTAGGCCCTGGAATTTAGCCTGTCCTCTGAGGGAAAATAAGGAGCCCAGAACAGACTATAAATCACAATTAGCCACTAATATCTAGGTTCCCTTAATTAGGCTTGGTTCTACCATTTTCAGAAATTGAAGGATATTTTAGTTTTACCTCTACAATCAGGTTATAAGTTTTTTGAGGGTATAACTAATCCTTCAGTATTCCTGAATAAAGCCTAATTCAGTCCTGGTCATATAAAAACTGTTGATTGATTCAAATCAATGATAGGAAAAATGTAATGAGAATTCACTCTTGTCAGGTAGACACACTTCCAGATACAAATGGATTTCTCCTTTCTCTCTTCCTTTCCCTGCTCTTTTTCTCCCTCCCCTTCCTCATTTTTTGGCTATTTTGTGGACATTCAAACTAATCTCTCTTCCTCTCCCCCTTTCTCTTCTTTCCTTTTCTTTTTCTCATTCTGTCTCTGTGTCTCTCCCCTTCTTCCCCTTCTTCTTCTTTCTTCCTTCTTTTCCTTCCTCCCTATCTGTGTCTCTATCTGTTTTTCCCTGAACATGTTTCTCTTTTTGTATGTCTCTGAATCTGTCTCTGCCCTGTCTCTTTCTGTGTGTCTTTATATGACTTCTCTTTTTTGTCTCTGTGTTTTGTCTCTGTCTCTCCCCCTCCATTTTTTCCTCCCCTCCTCCTTCCTTCTCTTCCTTCCACTTTTTCTGCCTTCCACAACCAAATAAATGTAACCAAGAAGTTTGGCTTATCGAATAAGAAAGCTTAAAAAGGATCTTATAAATCACTCTCTACTCCTTCATTTCCCAAATGAGGAAGCTGAAGTCCAGAGAAGTTGTGGTATTAGTCAGTTCGCACAGCTAACTAATGACAGATCTCGGATCAAAATCCAGAACTTCCATCCCCTAATCCAATGTTCTATCTTGTCTCTTACTTATACAGAGAGATAGCACAAATGGTCAGGCACATAATAAGGATATAGACCACCACTACTTAAAAAAGAAAGTCTATGATAATCAAATTTCTTTTTCTAGAAGTGAGTTCAGCCTGAGCTGAAGAAAAGCTCATTAAAGGGTTGGGGAGAGGAACTATCAAGTCCACCTGTTGAATTTGTTCAACATAGGGAATGATGTCTCAATTCAAATCAACAATTCACAAACCATTTTTATTCAAGTTCTGCCAAACTTCCTCTTCAAGCAGCACCATCAAGAAAGTGCTCACAAGTCTAGTAGTCAGAATTTTAACTTTTAGGTAGACTACCTTTGTAATTTGAATTTCCACTTCTCTAAGCCTCAGTTTCCATCCTTGTCAAATGGGTATAACCCAATATACCTCAGTTCAGCCAAAATCAACAATGCTCACATCTGGAGCCCTTTACTAAGAAGGGGGACACAGATTTCATGAGGTCAGCCTGTCACTGACCACTAGTCCTGCCTCTCTGGGCAGTAACCGAAAGCCACGTGCAGATGTCTGCACTCCCAATCTGCTGCTTCATGCTTTGGCTAATTGGATGCTTGATGACAGATGACTCTGGGTTTCTGGGAAGAGAAATTATTTCTCTGGCCCCAGTCTTCTAGGAGGGAGGAAGGGGGTGGGGTGGGGAGAGGGAGTAATGGAACCAAGGTTCCCAGGGGGCAGTGCATAGAGAAATAAATGGAACTTCAAGCAACGCCAGAACATGTCAGTGATACAAAGAGGATGCGTACCTGTCTCAGGACTCAGGCTGCTATTGCTGCTATTGGGTTTATATCCCAAAGAAATACTGAGGAGGGGAAAGGGACCTGTATGTGCCAAAATGTTTGTGGCAGCTCTTTTCATAGTGGCTAGAAACTGGAAGATGAATGGATGTCCATCAATTGGAGAATGGTTGGGTAAACTATGGTATATGAATGTTATGGAATATTATTGCTCTGTAAGAAATGACCAGCAGGAGGAATACAGAGAGGCTTGGAGAGACTTACATGAACTGATGCTGAGTGAAATGAATAGAACCAGAAGATCGCTGTACACTTCAACAACAATACTGTATGAAAATGTATTCTAATGGAAGTGGTTATCTTCAACATAAAGAACATCCAACTCACTTCCAGTTGATCAATGATGGACAGAAATAACTACACCCAGAGAAGGAACACTGGGAAGTGAATGTAAATTGTTAGCACTACTGTCTATCTACCCAGGTTACTTATACCTTCGGAATCTAATACTTAATGTGCAACAAGAAAATGGTATTTACACACATATATTGTATCTAGGTTATATTGTAACACATGTAAAATGTATGGGATTGCCTGTCATCTAGGGGAGGGAGTATAGGGAAGGAGAGGATAATTTGGAAAAATGAATACAAGGGATAATGTTATAAAAAAAATTACTCATGCATATATACTGTCAAAAAATTTATAAATTAAAAAAAAGAAAAAAAAAAAAAAAAGGACTCAGGCTGCTGGCTAACATCACAGTCCCACAGCAGGCAGGACTATGGCAAAAACCAAAAACCAACCAGATAACTCAAAGAGATCCGCAGCAGCACCATCATTTGGGCTCCAGAGATCTAGCCAGGATATAAGAATTATTATTTTCCCCTAAAAGATAGGAGAAATAGTGAGCAAAATTTAATCTGAACACAAGTGTCCTCCTTCATTTTAGAATAACGAGCAAAGTTTATAACTGAACACAAGTGTCCTCCTTTGTTTTAGAAAATAGCCTTGAGACAGAAAAGAAATCAAAGAAATCTTTTAAGTCTCCTTTCCTGGAACCTAGAAATATTTGGGGGACATGGCAAAATGCTAGTATTGGAGTCAGGAAGACTTGAGTTCAAATTCTTCTTCTGAAATTTACTGTGTGGTTAAGTCAGTTAATCTCTCTGGGTTTTGGGTTCCTCTTCAGTGAAGCAAAGATAATAAATAATACCTAGGTCACTGAGTTGTTTGAAGGGATCAAATGAGATAATTATTTAAAGTGCTTTGCAAACCTTAAAGTGCTCTATGCATGATAGCTATTAACTCCTTGTCCTCCTGGAAATCTTCTAACTGACAAAGAGGTAGTGATTTCCTCCTGATTCCAAACAATCTAAACATTTAACTCCCAAAGACAAAAGCTCAGTGACTTGCTGTTACCAAGAAATCCCAATTGTATATTATTCAGCCCAATGGTTAAAGTAATAGAAATATTGAATACAGAGATGATTGCCCTTCAATTTAAGGCTAACTCTAGAGCTTTAAAATCTTTGGTTCCAGTCACTCACTAACCGTCAGCTTATAAACAAATTTCTGCAATGCACTAGAGAGCTGTTTGTCATCTCCACAAGGCAATAGGCATTGGAGGGAAAAGGAAGCAGCCAACATCAGGAAATGGGAGGCAGAGCTTGGGGTTCTGGTATGGGAGAGCCATCAAAATGGGCCAGAAATGGAAAGAGGCCCAGAAGTTAATGGGCGGGGGTTCAGCCAGGGGTCCGAGCCAGGGCAGCTGCCCAGAATGGGGACCTAGCCAGATACTCAAAGGTGGGAAAGAACCGGAAATTCTGGAAAGGCAAATATTCATTCACTCAACAAATATTTATTCAACTAAAAAAATGTGTGGCAGCGGAAAGAACCCTTGATCTAGACTCAGAAAATCTGGATCTGTTACTTACTACCTGTGTGACCTAGAACAAATTAGATAATTCTTGGAGCCTGAGGTTCTGCATCTTTAAAAGGAAAGTATGGGACCAAATAGTCATTAAACTCCCTCCTATCGTTGGAATTCTATGATTTCAATTTACTATGTGAATCACAGTGAAGGATAAAAATAGGGAAACAATTGAGGCAGAAGGGAATAGAAGCTTGAGCAAGAAGGCAGAGCAAAGGGTGAGTGGGTAGGGGTCAAGACAAAGAATGTGAACCAGCAGAGAAACTGGCAGGACTAGAATAATTGAGAGAAGCTGCGCAGGTTCAGAATTTTCAGGTGGTTCCTAAAATGACAGGAGCTAAACCCAATGTGACCAGGATGAGCAGGAAATTGGAAATACCTGAATGAGATGGGCAGCCTGTGGGCAGAGAGATAAAACAGAGGCTTTCAGCAAGCAAAGTCTTCTTCTACCATTTAAAGGGGAAATTGAGTGAATCGTTCTGTCATGGGACCAATCGGCACAAGCACATCTGTTTATAAGGTTAGATCTTCATATCCAGGATTTTCTTAAAGTAAAGCACAGTTGCAATTTTAAGACTCTAGATACAATAAAAATTGGGATTTTTAGAAGCAAGTTGTTTTCATTTTTTGGCCACTAATCTTTTGCAACTATAATTTTCCCTCAGGCTGACTTAGGAACAGAAGAACAAGGTTGCAGAAATAGCAAGATAGCCTGGGATAGTAGATAGCATGCAAGATTGGCAGTCAGGAATATCAGGGTTCATATCCTGTTACTGGCATTTTATCAGCAGTAGGATCCTGTCTTTTTGCCTCCATTTCCTTAGCAGTTGCAGAGAAAATGTCGACCTGCTTTGGTAAAGAAAGTTTCCTTATCTGGGAGATCCCTATACTAATGAAATCACAGGTCCACATCCTATTCCCTATTCCTCAGGAAATTCAAATCTATTCTCAGACACTTAATAGCTGTGTGATGTTGGGCAAGTCGTTTCCTTTGTTTGCCTTAAATTCCTCATTTGTAAAATGAGACTATTTCACAGGGTTGTTGTGAGAAATAAATGAGATAATATTAGTAAAGTGCGCAACACAGTGCCTGGCACATAGTAGGTGCTTAATAAATGCTTGTGTTTTTCCTGTTTCCTTCCTTTCGTCCTTCCTTCCTTTTGTCCTTCCTTCCTGTTTCCTTTCTTCTTTTTTCTACCTTCCTATCTTCCTTCCTATTTTTCCTGTTTCCTTCCTTTCTTCTTTTCTTTCTACCTTTCTTCCTATCTTAATTCCTGTTTCCTTCCCTCTTTTTTCAACTTTCCTTCCTTTCTTCTTTTCTTTTTACCTTCCTTTCTTCCTATCTTCCTTCTTATTTTTCTTCCTTCTTGTTTCCTTCCTTCCTTCTTTTCTTTCTTCCTATCTTTCTTCCTTCTTATTTTCTTTCTTCCTTCTTATTTTCTTTATTCCTTCCTCTTTTCCCCCTTTATTCCTTACTCTCTCTTCTTTCCTCCCTCTCTCCTTCTCACCACTGTAGAAATCTTCTTTATAATTTCCTTTCAGAGATTATTATTATTATGAACTTCGTTCATAAAAAGCTTAACAGCCCTAAGGTCATACCCATTTTACCTGCCTCATAGAATTGTTGTATCAGTTAAGATAGTTTGGGAAACTTATTTGTAAACCTTTAAAATCTTGTGTAAATGTCAGTTAGGGCAGTTAGATGGTACAGTGGAGAGAGTACTACACTGAAAATCTGAAAGATTTTCCTTCCTGAGTTCAAATGGGCATTTACCATCTGTATGACCCCAGGCAAGTCATTTAACCCTGTTTGCCTCAATTTCCCCAATGTAAAATGAGCTAAAAAAAAAAAAAGCCAAACCATGAAGTATCTTTGACAACAAAATCCCAAAATAGTCACAAAGCTTGAGACACAATTGAAATACAACTCAATAACAACAACAAAATGCCGATTATTCTTTTAACCACATTAAAGAGGGGTGGTGAACTAGGTGACAATGGGGGCCAGAATTGAAAGAAAAGACATCCTGAAAATTTCAGATCCAAAGAAATGAGAAGAATTATCCAAAAGAAAGAGATGCCTTCAAGGGTATCAGCATTCAGAGAGATGAGGAAGAAGATGATGGGGGTAACCAACCCCTTTCCTCTTGGGGTAGAAACACTAAGCAGTCCTTCATTATAGCCATTTTCTTGTTTTGATTTCATCCATGAAAAGTAGCTGAAATCTTAAACTTAAATAAACACATAACTTTGGCTGAACCCTTCTTTTCTTATAGGAGAAAGGACCTTAGAGAGGTCAATCAGTCAGTTAACAAGTACTCACTAATCACCTACCAAGAGCCAGGCACAGTGTGCCTGGGGACACAAGACCAAACTGCAGAAAGGAAAGAAGGGGTAACAGGAGTGATGAGAAGTGACATGGGCAGTTCACTCTGTCCCAAATCAATCCAAGGCCTAGAGTTCTCTCAAATCTTCAATCCCTTCCCATTCAAATGTGGATGAAGGCAAGGATAAGCTAGCTTTATGAAGAAAGCTTTTCCCGAACACCAGGAAGCTACTCCATGATGATGATGGTGATAGTGGTGATGATGGTAATAGTGATGATAATGGTGATGATGATGATGATTACTCTTGTTCTATACCTATGGAATTTGTGTATACCAGATCAACTTGTATTTTTGCAAGCAGTTTTCTAAATGCTTTTCACATCTTTTTTTTCCTGGGTATATGTTAGTTCTGAGAAAGCTGAGAACTTGACTTAATCAATATTATATTTCCCTCAGTTTCCATCTCAGTGCATTGCACAGAAATGATAGTTTAATGAATGAATGCATCCTTACTGCATGTCTGCATTAGCCTAGGAAACTCTCTGAGGACAAGAACAATGTCATTCCTATTAGACTAGAAGCTCCCTGAGGACAAGGAATCTTCCTCATGAAACTGGGAGGTGAGCAATCCAAACCTCCCCCATGGAAGAGCTTTGTAAAAATTTTTTTTGATGACTGTGGAATTTTCCCCCCCTAAATCATTGTTTGTTCGTGGAATTCTTCTCCCAGGAGAGAAAAACCTTGAGAAATTAAGTAAGACCCTTCTCTGAAAAGAAACACACACAAGTTGACTCTCCAGTTGTCGTTCACTCCAGTGGAAGTGCCAAAAGTCCTGAGCATTCTGGGAGTCCAGCCAGGCCAGATTCAACAGGAGCCATTGTTCTTTCCTCTCAGTGGGAAGAGACTAAGCCACCAAAATGTCTCCACCTCCCTTGGAATCAGAACTGGGCTGGGACTTTCTCAAACTCCAGAATCTCTTTATGTTGTTCTCTCTTTCTCTTCTCTGAATCTCTCACTTTCCCACTCATTGTCTTACTCACTTCTATCTGTTCTCCCATTTTTCCTCCTATTCCCTTTCTCCCCTTCATTCTCCTAATCATTATTTGATCCCTCTCTTTTCTTCTCAATCTTGCCTCCCTACTCACTTCAATCCATCCCCTCCTGTCCAGACATACACACACATACACATTCAATTCTTCCTCTAGAGATTTCCTATTTTTCAGCTTCATCATATGGGAAGAACAAAAGGAAAACATGCCCCAAATCCAGAAAACCCTTTCTTTTTCCAACTATAGACTGCTTTCCTCCTTATTTGTTGGAAACAGCAGCTTCTGCTATGAAAATCTCTCTCCTACTTCTACTCACTCCTATTTTTGAATTTAAATACCTACTTTAAAAAGGGGGAAATCTTGCCAGTAAACTTGGTATATAGATTAAAGGACTAAGATCAAACACTCTTTTAATCTTGCCAACAGAGTAAAAACTTTTCTGGTGATCTCTTCCCTAAGCTTACTAGTTATAAAGGATCAAATTCTAGGTCTGAAAGGCGACACCAGAGGTCATTCTTCTGTTTCAAAGCTAAATGCCCCCCAACCTACACTTTGGAGGCAGGCAGAGACCTTTAACATTGCTAAACAACTCTGAAATCTCACTGCCTTCCTAACCTTGGTCACTCCTACTACAATTAGATAGCTTTTCCTTGTGTCCCTGTGTAGGTAAGGGAGAGAGAGAGAGCACCATCATCATTCTGCAGAGGTTAAGCATGGAGGGGAGGGCCAGGCTAGGGCTGTAATTCTATGAGAGAGAAAAGGAACACAGTAGGAAAGTGATCTGGAAGCCTTTAGTTTGGTTTTGGAATGGAAAATACATCAGACTTTTGGTCAGAGAGGGATTTGTTAATTGTTGTTGTTAAATGCTAGTTGATATACTCAATAGTCTAGCTCTTCAAGTCCTAGGTGTCCAATTCCTGGAAAGTTAATCACAAGTTACTGATACACAAGAAGAAGTACATAACAAGCTTCCTGTTAGAGATAAACTTTATTTCTAACCCATTGGGTTTTCTCTGATCATCTAACTGCCTACCAGATTGACTCACTGCCCTATCTTGATCTTTGATTTCTGCCCTTCTATCCATTGCTCTTGAATGCTTGCCTAGAACTGTTCCAGGTTTCACCTTGATTTCTGATTCCAAGCTCTATATGGTCTGGATCTCTGTGTGTTCCCATATTACAGTCCCAGCATCTATCTTGGCTTGTTGGGACCAGGCTTCCTGACCTGTCTCCATAATGCACCATGGCCCACTGCCTCTCTGTAAAACAGGAAAGAAGGGTCAAAGAAACGTGTCCCATTGTACCATACCACCTGTGTGTGCTGGGAGTAAGGGAGATCCAGTTCCTGGGGCTGCAGCTGGAATAAGTCAGTAACACTTGGCTTTGCCCCCAGAAAAGTTCTCTGTTGATTACAGCCAGGCTAGCAAGATAAGACAAGAGCCTTATCTGCCTCCCTATCCCAAACCCCAAGGAAGCATCAGGGAAGGAATAAAATCACAAACCCTCCATTCTGATCTCTACATCCTTAAACACATGGAAATTACTAAAGCAGGTTTGTCTTTAGGGTTGAACTTGCAAGAAAACATGCTGTGATGTGAGAGAAGAAATGGGAAGGTCCAAATGACACCCTTGCCAAAACTTCTTATTTTCTGAATGCAAAGAATAAATGAATGAAAGGCATTTGTTAACAACTTACTTTGCACCAAGCACTGGGCTAAGTGTTTCCTAAACAACAATAAAAGTGAGGCAGTTCTTATTCTCAAGAAGCTCACATCTTAATAGGGACAGACAGCACAAAGAAGGTTCAGCCACAGAGTATTTGGAAAATTATTTCATTCCATAGTTAGGGAAAAGGCTTAAAAAGCAAATATATTGATTGGGACTTATTCACACTAAAGTATCAATGGCTGATAATAGCTCCTTTCCTATCATGTATTTGGGGGGGGGGCAGCATAGAGTGTAAAATATTACATCATATTAGAAAAAGAATATACATATACTAAAAATATGAAATAAACATATGTCCAAATATTCAATAATCCCTGATTGTTATCAATCACTGCTTAATCTGGCTTTACTTCTTTTAGTGAGAATCATTTTTACATCAATTCAACTGGTCTTGCAAAAAGGTAATGTTCACAAATTCACAGACTCTCTCTGAGTAGGCAGGGCCCTTAAATTTCATAAAGCTTAACTACTACCTGTCCATTAAAACACTCCTACCAATCATCTAGACTCTTGAAGCTCACCACCAACAAAGAACTTGCTAGCATCTGAAACAATCAATCCAATTTTTCAGACTCTAACTCTTAGAAAGGGTTTCCTTGCATAGCATGAAACTCTGGTCCTCTAACTTCTTACTTATTGATCTCAATCCTACTTTCTGGAATCAAGGAAGAGAATATACTACCTCTTCTATAGGATAGTTCTTCAAAACAGACATGAAGCCCTCTTCTACAGGCAACTTTTACTACAAAATATAATTTTAGAATGATCTATGATTTCTTCAGCATAGAGAATTCCTGATATGGGATAGTTCCACAAGCTTTGTTTGCCTTAAAGAGCTAAGTCCTAAGGGAGTTAGTTGCCTATGACACACATGAATAAATCCAGGATTTCCTGATCTTAAGCCTGACCCTCTACCCACTGCCACACATGTTGCTTCTGGTTTAAAAATAATAAAAATTGTATTGACTCTTTCTAGCGTACCCATACTGGTTATACCATGCATTTCCTTCTCTCCTTCAATCCCCAGAGCCATATTTCTCCCTTTCTTTTCAGCAGCTTATCTTTCCCCTTATTTCATTGAGAAAATTGAGGCCATTTAACAACAAATGCCCACATTCCCTTCATCATAACCTCTTAACCCATCTATGTGCCACTCATTTTCATTCTTTTTTCTATTCTCAGAATATGAGACAGTTTTCTAAAGCTAATTTTCCCACTTATCCCATATACAACTTATTTGTACATATTTGATGACTTGCCTCTTAGCATAGTACATAACACAGAGTGGACACTTAATGAATGTAGGTTGATTGATTGATAAAAGGGATTTCTGGTCTGATGCAGATTGGATTAGATGGTTTCTGAGGTCCCTTCCAACTCTGGGATTCTGCTATGCTATATTTCTATGCTTGAATGCTAGCTATACCAGTAAAGATGAACCTAAATCATCAACGTTCCACATGTAAATGACCTGAAACAAAAAAATGGTTAGTAATACTGAGCAGTATTGTAATAATATTAGATGATGGGTAGACTGGAACAGGATCAGACTAGGCCAACCAAAAGACAAAAGGGAATTGAGGAAAGAGGGTCAAATGGAGCCCATTAGTTTGGCCAAGGAAAGAAAATTAATAATATCTTTGAGTATCAGTTGGAAGTTAGAGTCTACAATAGTGGCAAAACAAACAAAGATATATTCATAGGACCATAGAATCATCTATTCTTTTCCTTCCTATTTGATACCCATATTCATCCTGTCTCTCTCTCTGTATCGGTCTCTGTGTTTCCATCTCTGTCTCTCTCTCTTTGTCTGTCTCTCTCCCTGTCTCTCTCTCTGTCTCTCTCTCTCTCTCTGTCTCTCTCTCTCTCTGTCTCTCTCTCTCTCCCTGTCTCTCTCTCTGTCTCTCTCTCTCTCTGTCTCTCTCTCTCTCCTTCTCTCTCTCTCTCTCTCTCTCTCTCTCTCTCTCTCTCTCTCTCTCTCTCTCTCTCTCTCTCTCTCTCTCTCTCTCTCTCTCTCCTTGGTTCTTCCCATAATCCTAGGCTTTCTCTCATGTTGAATGAGAAAACCTTAACTTCCCTAAGCAGTGGTATCAGCTATAAGCAATGACTAGTGAACACTCTGACCAGGCTAAGCAGAAAGGGGGCTCTTGGGACTCTGGGATGGACAAAGCCAAATCCATCTGAAGCCAAGAAAGTGGAGCTAAAATAAACAGCCAAGTTTGAATAGAAAAACCTTTTCCTCTTTAATGAAAACTAGAAAAAACAGCTCTCAAACTGTCAGAAAATCACTGGGATAAGAGAGATCTGGAGGAATTTCTCTACTTAGAGCTTTTCATAATACAGCCCAGGTCACTGACTCTGTGAGCTTCTCTGCTCCTATTCCAACCTTCTATGAAAGATGGAAGAGAGGGAGACTGAATTGAATGTATCCTATCATCGTCATGATCATCAGCTTTGATTGATCCAATTAATACCTCATATTTGTGCAGAAGCTTTCCCGATATCCTCTCTTCATGAGCAAACAAAACTCAGAAGTTCTTTTTGGTCTGAGAGACAGACACAGAGATACCCATAGATCTATAACTTCTGTGGTCACCAAATGACAATCAATCAAGGCCAGGCACAAGTAAACAAACACATGAAAAATACCAAGAGAATACACACTGAGAAACTGGTGCAAATTAAGAAGGGAAGAGCTATGAAAGGAAATTGTGTCACCTTTCAAATTATCCAAGGCTTCCTGGAGGTGGATGGTGGGATAATTTTAGACAGTATGACAAGTTGGGGTAAGGCCTGTGTTCCAGGTACTAGGGACAAAAATGAAGACCATAACAGTCCCTGGTAGAGAACAAGTTTTAACAGGCCCCAGTTATTGGCCTGTTACCTTCCTTTTCTCCCTTTCTCTCCTTTCCTCTCTCTTTTCCCCTCCCTGCCTCCCTTCTTTCCTCTTTCCCTTCTTTTCATTTTTCCTTCCTACTTCCTTTCCATCTTTCCTTGCTTCCTTTTCTTTCTTTCCTTCATTTTTTCCCTTTTGAGGCTTTGTCTTCAGTTTCTTCCTCTTGCTCTCTTCCTTTTCTTCTCCCTTTCCTTTCTCCCCACCTTTCTCTTCTTTGTTTTTTTCTCTTATTTCTTCTCCCTCTTTGTCTATCTCCTTCCACTTCTCTTTGACTATATACCCAGCACACAGTAAATGTTTAATAAATGTTCTATCTAGTCACTTACTTATCTTCCCCCTCCCTCTATCTTTCTTCTTTTTTCTTCCCTTTCTCTTTCTTCCTTTTACTTCCTCTTCCTTTCTTTCTCCATCTACTGTCTTTTCTCTTTTGCTCTATTCCTTTTCTCTCTCACCTCCTTTTCCCCTCCCATTTACTCTCTTTCTTTTTCTCTCTTCTTTTTTCCCTCCCTTTTTCTATCTTCTTTCATCTTACTTTCTCTCTCACCCCACTTCTATTCATCAATATACTAGGCAAATAGTAAGTATATAAGAAATATTCTAGCTAACTACTTTACATCTCTCTCTCTCTCTCTCTCTCTCTCTCTCTCTCTCTCTCTCTCTCTCTCTCTCTCTCTCTTTCTCTCTCTGTCAATTTCTTTCTGTCACTTGTCTCTCTGCCTCTGTCTCTGTCTCCTCTCTCCTTTCCTCCCTTCCTCCTTCTTTCCTTTCCTTTTTCTCTCTTCACCATCTTTCCTCTCTCCCCCTCCTCTTTTCTTCTATTTCTTTGCCCCATCCTTTCCTCTTCTCTTTCTCAATATTTTTTTTTGCTTTTACACCTTTATTTTTCTTTTCCTTTCAGACTAGCTCTGCTTCCCCTTTTGACTGGAGAAAGTCAATAATGATTGTTATTGCTATTATTATTAATAACAGGAATGACACTATTTATAGTTATTGTGGTTGTTATAAGATAGCTGAAGAGGAGAGGGAGGAGAGAGGGAGTTTGTTGTGAATCTCCTAAATGAGATTTCTGACAAACAGACCTCCCCTAGTCACCAGGCAGCTGTCCTTTTGTGCAGAGGTGCAGACACAAATCCCCCCAGCACTGGGGCAGAGCAAAGCTTTTCATTGTTCTCTGAACAATGGAGGCAGCTGAGAGCCAAGGCAAAAATGGGGCTCTAGTGGACCCAATGTAATATCCAGGAACCACCAATTCAGGGCTGGAAAGTCATGAGACTAAAGAATCTGTGGTTTTCAGGGAGAGAAAGAGGAAGGGTTTCAGTTCAAGTAACACTCTTCCCTGAGTATAATAATAATATCCATTAAAACTTAAGAATAGCATTTTAATAGATATTGCCATATCAAATATTCGACCTACTAGAAAAAATAAAAATCATGTGGAAGAGATACATATCATCTTTGTCATCCTATCTGCAACTGTAGTTGTATTGAGGATACTTTCATTGAGCCTACACAAGATCAATTAATATCCTAATACTTTTATTCATTTCTAAAAAGCAGTTATTTTATCAGTTATCAAATATAATAAGTTTGCAAAATATTAAGCATCATGATACAATGGAAAGAGAGTTAGCTCTGGAATCCTACTCACTGGGTTTAAACTCATCTCTAAGATTTATTATCTGTGTGATTTGTGATAAGCTATTTACTTCCCTGGATATCAGTTTCTTCACCTGTAAAATGGGAGAGGGAGATCAGATGATCTATGGGGTTTCCTCTATTACTCTATACTCCTATGAAGCTAAGTATAAAACAAAATTAATAGACTAGCAGCTTATCCCAGATCTATTTCTATTTGAACTCCATAAAACCTGATGAGGAGATGGGTGTTTCCTCAATAATAACAACATGACCTTACATGGAGAGAGCACAACATTGTATTTTAAGCACTGATAGACATTTTATCCTCATTGGATGCTTCAATAACTCTGTA
This sequence comes from Sminthopsis crassicaudata, assembly GCF_048593235.1. Lineage (NCBI taxonomy): Eukaryota > Metazoa > Chordata > Mammalia > Dasyuromorphia > Dasyuridae > Sminthopsis > Sminthopsis crassicaudata. The sequence goes on along the minus strand of NC_133619.1, from coordinate 333,101,183 downwards.
AGGAGTCTGCAGAAGAAGGTCTAGAAGAAACTGGAAAGACTATCTGTTCATAGCAGGCAAGATCCCAAGAGAGAATAAGCTCCAGAGGTCTAACTTAAGATATGTGACTGTGTGGGAGGCTGAATGAAGCCCAGTCAGGTCATAGAAACATTTCCCATACCAGGGCAGCTTAGCCCCAAGATAGAATTTAATTAAAGTGACACTAGAACAAGTATCTTTTTAACCTCTGTGTGTTTGTGAATGTGTGTTTTTCTTGAGCTTCCTCCTCTCAAATCCTTCTCAATAATAATATTACAACAATGATAATAACAATAACAATTAACATTTAAATAGTGCTTTAATGTTACAAAGTATTTCACAAATATTATATCGTATGATCCTCACAGTTACTTTAAGAAGTAGAATCTATTATCATAAATTTACAGAGGAGGAAACTGAGACAGACAGAATTTAAGTGACTCATCCAAGGTTACACAGTTACTAAGTGTCTGAGGCTGCATTTGAACTAGGGTCTTTCTGACTCTGCTTATCTTCCAGTATTCTTCCTACTATCCCACCCAGCTGGCAAGTCATCCAGAGGGGTAACAGTAATAGGAAACCAGATCTGTACATGGTCCAAAGATCTTCAGGCCCACAAATATTTCCACCAGCATGCACTACCTGATACCATATCAGTGTCCTCCTTACTTCCTAGAGATTAGCCAGCATGACAGAATGCATAAAGATACTGGTACTGGAGTTTAAGTCAGAGCTCTAACACTTTCCATTACAATAATCATGGACAAGTTATCTTAGATGCTATTCTTGGTTTTCCCCATCTAAAAAGGGAAGATAATAACTCTTGCCCTTATTTCACTGGGATGTAAAACTCAAGTAAAATATTAATTGTGAAAATATTTTGTAACCGCAAAAGACATGGAAATGTAAAGTAAATGAAGATGCCAGCTATTCTCTCTTCTGCCCCACTACTGTCTGTATTTATGCTCATACTTCTACTCAGAGTTCCACACACCTGTCTACATGGAACATGCTCTACTTAATGTTCCAACCATCACCCAGTACTATAACAAGAGTCCCTTGCTAAATTTAGAATCATAATCTTCTAAGGAACCTAAATTGTTGAGTCCTAAACTCACATTTTGCAGATAAAGAGAAAGAGTTTATATATCCAGCTAAGATTATACAGGTAGTCAATACCAGAGCCAGGGTGCAAACCCAGATCCCAACTCTAAAACCAATCTTATTCAAAATGTCTCTGCTCACAGAAACAGGGGCTGATGATTTCATTTCATTTAGGGATATAGCCATATCTTTAGGTTGCAAACACACAAGCATGTGCTAATTTGCAGTGCTCAAGAGTATTCTGCGACCAGAGCAGCAGCAACATGAACTATATCCTCAAGTCTACTTTTAAAAACAGCACTGGAACCTTCTACATTTCTGCCTCCTGAGACTAAATGCCAGTTGCACCACCTTAGTCATAACTCTGTCTGCAATTATCCTCTATCTGTGCTAGAGGAGTAGAACAAATGCCACATAGTCCAAAATCACAGAAAATTCAAAATCCATTTCTATTTGAATTCAACAAGTTAATATTAGGTGATTTTTTTTCCAATGCTACAAATTTCACTTCTGAAATTACATGGAATTCAGGCTAATCAAATGAATTTCCTGAGGAAATGGTCCAGAAACATCTTAGGTGGGAGGAAATTATCTTAGAAGGCGGAAAGCAAGCCTGGGATTTAAGATATTCCCTGAGTAGTCACTACAAGATAACCAAAATATGGATCCCTGGGTCAAGTCCTATAGGAGCTTTCATGAGACTCTCTAAGCTAGAGAATCTTCAAGACTGAACAGGCTGAGTCTGACTGTTAGCTAGAAAGAAGAAAATAGTTCTTTTATTGTGTCCTTCCTCCTTTTTTTCCTCAGAGCCTATGTCTTTATGTGATAGGATTTTTAGTCAGCTGGGGAAGATTCTTGATTTATTTTCATCAAAGACTATAACTCAATTTCCAAGGACATATGTTATCCATGGTGTCTATGTAACCCTTGGGAAGATCCTCAGGACACTGAAGGGAGTATGCTTTAGGCATGCAATTACATCCTTCAGTCTCCAAATGTCTCTATCTGGGTCAGCCCATGCAGAACTGTTTTTATACTTATTTTTTTTTGGATTGCAAGTTCCCTTTGCAGGAAATTGATTTAAAATCTTTAAAGTCTGTGAAACTGAGGACTGAATGAGCCAGTCCCTCTCCAGAATGTCAACTCCTCCTAAGGATAACAGGCATATTTCCAGAAGTCTAGAAGACTGGCTGGCTTGACTTAACATATCCAAAGTTAGAGAGAGTCACTGAAGCTTTGCCCTGAAGCATGAAACTTGAATAGTTCCATCAACACCAACCAGATCCATGCTTCCCCTACCCACCCAAGATACACCTCACCCCCTTTTGAGTAGTAGCAAACAGAAACTTCCCAGTGTTTTATATCATATTCCTCTCTCCCTGGTTTTGATTTCCCCAAAATCATGAAAACATCATGGACAGCTAAGTGGCAAAGTGAATAGCTCACCAGTCCTGGAGTGAGGATGACCTGAGTTCAAATGTGACCAAAGATAGTTACTAGCTATGTAACCTTGAGCAATTCACTTAACCCTGTTTGCCTCAGTTTCCCCATCTATAAAATGAGTTGGAGAAGAAAATGCAAACCATTCTAGGATCTTTACAAGAAAAACCCAGATGGACTCAAACAAAGAGAATCAGAAGTGACTGAAATGACTCAGCAATAAAAAGTTCATAATGTCCCGAAATGCAATTCACAATTAAATGAACCTTCTCCTTTACCATTTGCTCAATGCATAAAAACTGGTAGCCCTAGTTCTGATCCTCAGTCAGAATGAGCCAAATATCTCATCTCCTATTTTGCTGAGAACACAATTGAGGACAATGAACTCTATCAGATAACTTGCCTTTGCTGTTACTCGTTCATATAATAATAAGAATTTTTCCTTACATGCTCAGGAAAAGCTGTGTCTTCTTCCTTCCATCCTTCAGCCTCCTTACACCCTGTCTAATAATAACACTAAGTCTATATTTGAGATTGTATTTGCCTCTCTGGGACCTTAACATTGCTCCTAGTTCTAGGTTCTAGAATCAAACAGAGGCATCCTTGCATAATGAGAAGAACATGAAGTTGAATTGGAGTCAAAGGATCTGAATTCAAATCCATGCTCTGCTCCTTACTGTGTAACTCTTAGGCCAGTCATTTAACCTTTTTAGGTCTTAGTTTCCCCATCTATAAAATGAAGCAGCTAGTCCCAATGACCTCTCTGGCCTCTTCCCATACTTTGGGCCTAAGAGCTTGAACTCCATACATTCAAGTCTAATGCTTCTTCCATATGACAGCCCTGTCAATATTTGAAGATATTTTCCATGTCTTCCATGAGTTTCCAGTCAATAAATACTCAAACTTTTATTAATCACCTACTATGATCCAGGCACTGTGCTAAGTGCTAAATTTCCAAAAAATTCAAAAGATAATCCTTGTCCTTGAGGAACTTACAATCGAATGGTCTCATGAGGAAGGGGCTGGAAACCACATCCTTAAGAAGATAGGTTAAACATTCTCAGTGTCTATAACCATCTTCATAGGTTTTGATTTCCAATCTCTTTGACTTCCTACTACAGTAGCCACAGTCATGATCTACTCTCTGCAACCCCATTTGGGGTTTTCCTGGCAAAGACCCCAGAGTGGTTTGCTATTTCCTTCTCCAGCTCATTTTACAGAGAAGGAAACTGAGGGAAACAGGGTTAAGTAGCCAGCTCAGGATCACATAGCTAAGAATTGACTAAGATTAGATTTGAAATTAAGAAAAGGAGTTTTCATGTTTCCTCGGTCACTTAGATGCCCAAATTGAAAGGGACCTTAGATATCAAAAATGCCAATTCTCTCACTTTATAGATGAGGAAACTAAGACCCAGAAAGTTATATAGCTCTTTGAACATAGCGGGTACCTAATAAATGTCCTTGTTGAATGACTACCTGTTCACTGAAAGGCCAGGCCACATGTCACATAAGCATGTCACTATACTTAGAATCACTAGCAGCTCTGGTTAAGAAACCAATTTAGAAATCTTTGAGCAGCAATGAGTCACAAACAGGAACCCCCTCACCCTCCCAAAAAACCACACACTCCCTTATATCCTCAAGCAATTTTGAGCTAAGGAAGTCAAATGACTCTCAGATTGCACGTTGTTTAAATAAGCCCTGGGAAGGCAGAAGCTGCCAAAACATTGGCTGGGAGTCATTTGATTTTGGAATAAAAATGAGTTGAGAAGGGACTCCAGACAGATTAGCATTTCCATCAGGGAGAAAGGGTGATGCCAGCATTTATGCTCCGGAATCTAGCTCTTCCAAGCAAGGGGTAAAAAAAGGAAAAAAGAAATGGGGTGTCTCCCCAGGGGGTAAGGGGATACGGAGTGATTCAAAGCACACTGAAAAATTTCAGCTGACTTCCCCTCTGCCCTGTTCTGTTTTACCTTCTATCAATGGCTCAGCAAAGTGATGAAATGAAAGATTAAGGCATTAATTTTTAAGCCAAAGACAAAATGCTCCTTAGAATGAAGCTATATAACTACTGCTAAATCCTCAAGAGGTTGCCAAACCAGTTCTCCCTTTAAGGAGTGCCCCCAAGCAGTCCAGCCAGATGGGTTCCCTTCTTTCCTGTTATTTGGACCTTCAAGAGGAGACTCCAGGCACTTTCTCACAGGCCCCCTCCCATCAGCATCCATCCAGAATCTTCATATTTTCCCCATTAGGATGGACTTCCTTCTCTTCTATATTCTATAGGCAGACCCACTGTCTGGGACTCCCTGGATCAAAGATGCAGAGAGAGGCTGCAATTATTAAGCTTATCGAGGAATTAACATTGCCTGTGCTAGGGTCCGCATTGAAGAAAAAGTGATTTGAAAACATCCTTTTACTCTCAAAGCTATCTTCCTCTTCCCCATTCAAAACAAAGGGAGACACAGACCCTGCTGAGAAGCCCCCTCATAATCATTCCTGGCCAAGTTCAGCACACACATCCCAAGACACCCTCCCCTCTTCTACCCCTGCTGAATACAGGGACCAGATGGGAAAGGAGCTGGTTTTCTCAACACCCATTTGCTCCAACTGCCCTCATTACTTATAGTAAGATTCATTTATTTGTGGAGGGAAACAAAACCTTTATAAACATTCTCCATTTTGTGCTTCAGCAATGAACATGAACAACAGAAATCTGTGGCATGAATCAGGCTTAATTAGCCCTGTTCCTTTTTTTAATGCTACCTTGGTAGTCCAATTAATCCATTTATAGTTCATCCATCCATCCATCACATGGCATATAGCATGCCTGAAGAAAGCTTCAAAAACAAACTGGGTTTATCCCAGCTAATTGCTCTGCCACTTGTGGTCAACCCCCCAGCCCAGACTAACTCCCAAACTGACAGCACCTCCAAGGACTCACCATACAACCTTCAAAGTCTCTTTTAGAAAACAGAAGGCTTTTATGAAGGCACCCCTTTGTTCAGGCAGACTGGGATTTGCACAGTCTCGCATGATAAAAACTGTACAGCTCCTTTGCCTATGAAATGGAGCTCGCCTAGTGTTGAAAGATAGTGGATTTTTCTATCCCCTAAATATCATTAGAGTCTGCCCTACTGTCTGTAGCACGTATGGCTGTGGCCTTCTGCCAGTCTCATTTAGATACTAAATTCAGCAGTTTAGGTCTGAAAGCACCACCTTCCTCTCACCATAACAACAAATCACTTTTCATTTGACACTTTACAGTTCTGGAAAGTTGTTAAAGAGAAAGCTGCCAGGGGAGGAGCAGTAGCACCAGCATCCCCTCTTCCCAGGGCCCCACCCAGGACAGTAGTATTAGTGATTGTTAAATACTGTGAATATGTTTTTTCTGATAAACTACTGATGAAAAATCTAAATGAAAAAACCAAATTTATTTGGAGACCAGAAATTATCTCCTTTTAGTCCCAGCATCCTCACCATGGAGGGTTTTTTGCATTTTTAGCCACCTTGTTCTTATTTAATATGATACATTATGAAATTAAGCAAATGACAGTCATCAAAATGGACTTAAATTTGAAACTGAGCAAAAGACAATAACATAAATACTTTAGAATTTTAGTTAATGATAGGCAATGTGATTTAATATAAAGAATACTAGATTTGGAATAGAAAATTAAGGTTTGAATCCTTAACCAGCTACTCATTACCTATAGATATTGAGAAGGTCTTTCTGGGTTTCAGTTTTTCATGTTAAAATGAGAGAGTAGTACTCTGGGATCTCTTCCTGGTCTAAATTTATGATCCTAATTTATAAGGATTGTATCAGACCCTGTGAAATGGGTAAGATAGGGTCTCTTCACTTTTAATGAGCTCTGGTGCAAGTCTACATTATGAAAACATAATTCTGTTTTAAAAGTATTTTGAGTCTTGTAAAAGGAGTTGGTGATCACAACTGATAATGCAGCAGATATGAAAGTTGCTAGTGCTCCTTTGGGTGAGTATAACAATGATAGGGGACAGGGAGAAAGACCAGTGTTGTTCCTCTTCTGGTTGTTCTATGCCTTCCTGTTTTTTCCACTGGCTTCTTACCTGTCAGCATTCCACTGATGCTAATCCTCTCTATTCCCCAAAGACATCAAGGATCCTTCCCACCAAGCTCACTGCTCTCTTCTAGCAGGTACCTGACCCTTCACAGTGGCTGTTGTCCTGCTGTTTTAATGGGAGACAACGCAGCATCGGAAGTGTTGGAGCATGGAGAGATTACTCTGGAAGTCCAGCTGACAATGATACAGCTCCAGCACCAGAACGACTGGAGTTATTTTAACTCTTTTTTTCAGCCTGGGTTCTATGGCCCCACTGTCCATACAAAGATTCCCTCTAAGTGACTATAGGAACCTGGTCTTTGTCTCAAACTTACTACAGGTCATTGATCTCCTTTGCCCTTGGTGTTCAAAAGGTATGACCACTGTTAAAATATTTCTGTATCTTTTGAAGTTACTCCTTTCTTCCCATTTGTCTTTTTGCATCCCCTCTTCCTCCAGGGCAGTGAGGCTGAATTTTGCAAATTGCCTTGGGCTGCTTATCCATTCCGAAAACAGAGGAAAGGAAGAGTTAGACAGTGCACTGGATAGAGCACCAGCCCTAGAGTCCAGGACCTGAGTTCAATCTCAGCTTTAGACACTTCACCCTTATTAGCAAGCCACTTGGCAAGTTATAAATGACTTATAAAAACAAACAAAAAACAAAAACAAACAAAGAGGAAGATGGCCTGCTCCCAGAGCACTTACCTATAACCCGAAAGAGTAAGAGGCAACAACATCCCCCACATGCACATACATATACACACATTGATACTGTGTGGCTATACTGATGGCTAAGTGATTGCTCAAGGTCACACAGTATAAGTAGTAGAGCCATGTTTCAAACCAGCCCTGAGGGTGAGCCCAGTGCTCCACACTCTCCCATACCGCTTCTGCCATTTTATCATACAAGCTAAAAAGGGAATGACAAATACTATTGAATTTCAAATGTCCATTTCTTGGAGCAGGTCTGAAATTTAACCTCCTGTTACAAACTTGAGAATACATATTTACTTATTTATGATTTCAATCCCACCTGCTCCTTAAAAGGATTCAAGGCAGCACAACCTTGAAAAAAAGCTGATACATAAAAAGGCATGATAGGAAGCCAGGCACCATAGGGAAGGAAAGCAATGTTTTCATTCTATAGGAGTACATATAAAAGCAAAATTGTTGATAAGATTAAGGATTACCAAGAATCTCAGGCATTTTCTAATCCAAATCTTTTATCTTATACATAAGAAAACTATGGCAAGTGACTTTCTCAAGATTTTTAATGAATTAACACAGCCAAGATTCCAACATAGATCCTCTGATTTCTACATGTAGATCATAGCAGCAATATGCTTTCCTCACAAGAATCCTTGGAAATGGAAATGTGTAGTACAAGTTATGTTGGACACCTTTTGCACAAGAGGAAACTGAGGCTCCAAGAAGAATAAATGATGAAAAAGAAAATAACTGATGAAAAAAAAGGAAGGAAGGAAGGAAGGAAGGAAGGAAGGAAGGAAGGAAGGAAGGAAGGAAGGAAGGAAGGAAGGAAGGAAGGAAGGAAGGAAGGAAGGAAGGAAGGAAGGAAGGAAGGAAGGAAGGAAAGAAAGAAGGAAGGAAGGAAGGAAGGAAGGAAGAAAGGAAAGAAAGAAGGAAGGAAGGAAGGAAGGAAGGAAGGAAGGAAGGAAGGAAGGAAGGAAGGAAGGAAGGAAGGAAGGAAGGAAAGAAAGAAGGAAGGAAGGAAGGAAGGAAGGAAGGAAGGAAGGAAGGAAGGAAGGAAGGAAGGAAGGAAGGAAGGAAGGAAGGAAGGAAGGAAAGAAGGAAGGAAGGAAGGAAGGAAGGAAGGAAGGAAGGAAGGAAGGAAGGAAGGAAGGAAGGAAGGAAGGAAGGAAAGAAGGAAGGAAGGAAGGAAGGAAGGAAGGAAGGAAGGAAGGAAGGAAGGAAGGAAGGAAAGAAGGAAGGAAGGAAGGAAGGAAGGAAGGAAGGAAGGAAGGAAGGAAGGAAGGAAGGAAGGAAGGAAGGAAGGAAGGAAGGAAGGAAGGAAGGAAGGAAGGAAGGAAGGAAGGAAGGAAGGAAGGAAGGAAGGAAGGAAGGAAGGAAGGAAGGAAGGAAGGAAGGAAGGAAGGAAGGAAGGAAGGAAGGAAGGAAGGAAGGAAGGAAGGAAGGAAGGAAGGAAGGAAGAAAGGAAGGAAGGAAGGAAGGAAGGAAAAGAAAGAAGAGAAAAGAAAGAGAAATAGAGGAAAGGAGAGGGGGAGATAGGGAGAAAGAGACAGAAAAGGAGATAAAGAAACAGACACATACAGAGACAGAAAGACAGAGATAGACAGAAACAGACAGAGAGAAAATCAGTTTCTTTTGGACACTTAGATCCTAATGGACCTAATGGGAAGGGGAATGCTTCCAAGTCAGCGTCCTCAGACATGATCCAGAAAGCTATCCCTATAAAGACAGTAGCCTGGCAACTGCTCCTGCAGGTGTTCCAGTCACAGCTACTAAATATTCAAAAAGAAAATCTTTTCACCAAAGTCCTTAGCACTATCAAATGGTTCAGCATAGGAAGTGATATGATTTTATGAGTAGACATGACATTAAAGAAGAGCCATTACCCATCTGCTTTGCTGCTGTACCCTAAGGACTATAGGTCTTTCCCAATTGATTTGCAGCTGAACCTTGTGTGTGCTGTCTCCTTCATTAGAATGGGAAATCCTTGAAAGCAGTATTGAGGGATTGTTTTGTTTCTATTTGTATCTCCAGCCCTTAGTACAGTGGTTTGAAAATTAGTACTAATAGTTCATTCATTCAGTCAGCTCAACCTCATTTTACAAAAGAGGAAAATGAAGTCCAGAGAATGAAGGACTTTTTCAAGGTCACACAGATAGCTACACAAATATCAAAGCCAAATATCTGAATCCGTGTCCCACAGTAACAGATTCAGCACACCTTTCAAATACCAAGATGCCATCCCAAAGAGTGGATAATAAAGTGCCAAGCAACAGGCTCCAATCTAATCCAACCAATTTTGTGGAATATATGTGTAGATGTAGGATATATGTGTATATATACAAATATATTTGTGTATCTATACACATGCATAGACAGTACACATACATGTGTACATTATGTGTGTATGGGGAGAGAGAGACAGAGAGACAGAGACAGACAGAAACAGAGATAAAGACAGAGAGACAGAGATAGAGACAGAGGGAGACAGAGACACAGAGACAGAGACAGACAGAAACAAAGAGACAGAGACTGAGAGAGGGAAGGAGAGGGCAGGAAGGTGGGGAATTTGCTCAATGCTTTCTAAAGGCAAGACACTGAATTAGGCTCTGAAAAGAGAGACAAAAGAAGAACCATCCCTTCCCTCAAGATACTTACATTCTACTGATGTCAAAGAAAACTGTCTATATCTCACTTTTTGATTTAACGATATAAATTCCACACTGAAAAAATTAATCAGAGAAACAATACATTAAGAAGAAATGGAAAGCAGCAACATCTTTATCTCAAAAGCTCTCAGATCTGACCAGTCCAAGGAGAGCAGGCCCTTGTCTGCCCATCATTCTTACAACAGCATCCCTTTCTCCCTGCAGGTAGTGCCCCTAAATCAAAGCTATACAGCAGAAATGGTTGTGAATGGTGAAGGACCACATCAAGTCCACAGGAAGCACAAGACAAGGACATTGGTGGGAATGATGTAGCAGAACTCTAGGAAGATTGAGAAATTTAGTGGGGCTTTAAATGAGGGATAAATTGCAAGTCTGCCGATGCTTTTTATCTCTAGGAATAAAGAAAACATGACTAAAACCAATGGCTACTCAACCAGGCAGGAACTGGATTCCTGACATCACTTATTCTACATCTTTGTGTAGAACTGCCCCAACTGAAGGAGTATATAGAAATACACCTTAAGATATTCTCATCATTCCTAGCCCCAAAGACATTGAGGTATCATTGTGGCTTAGTGAACCAAGGCTAGACTCAGAAAAACCTGAGCTCAAATCCAACTCAGACATTCAATATGGCACCCTGAGCATGGCACTTAGCTTTTATCTGCTTCAGTTTCCTAATCCATAAAACAGGAATACTACTAGTGCCCACCTCCTAGAATTGCTGCAAGAACCAAAAGAAATATTTGTAAAAATGCTTTATACCATACCCAGCCCAGAATAGGTGCTTAATTAATGGTTGCTTCTTTCCTTTCTCTGGATTTTTTTCTTTCTTTCCTTCCTTTGACCAATTTGGGATGAGGGAGAACAGAACAGAAATAGAATAAAGGGATAAAGGGAGATAAATAAGAAATGGAAGAAGAGAAAAACTGAGTGAGGGAGTATGATGAGGCCAGCAAGGGCATCCTCAAATAGAAGGCTCTCTGATTTGACTGTTTGTTGATTATGCTGCAATACTCAGAAAATTAAGAGGAATTTTTCTTTTAAATAGCTCAAGTCAGCTTGTAGCCTTGTCCCTTGTTTTCTACTGTCAAAGAAAGTCATCAGACTATCACATGTTCAGCAAACATTTAGAGTTCAAAAGGTATTTAATTAAAAGCAAGCAATATTTGGGTACAGACTCTATGCAGTAACTTACAGGCACAGTAAGCAGGTAATGTATAGACACAGTTTACTGACAGGGCATAAAACAATTGGCATAAACTTGGCATAAAACAATTTAACCTCCTTGCTTCTTAGTTCCAACTGGTTTTGTACTCAAGCCTATTAAGCTGTATCATTTTCTGAAGTAGTCAGGATCATGGATTGAAAGCTGAAAGAAGTTACCGAGTCCAATGTACCCTTTCATTTTACAGATAAAACACAAAGTTTTTTTCCTTTTTAATAGTGTTTTAATTTTTCCAAATACATGCAAAGATAACTTTTTGAAATTCACCTTTGCAAAATCTTGTGTTCCAAATTTTTCTCCCTCTCCCCATCCTCAACCCCCAAAACAGCAAGCAATCTGATATAGGTTAAAAATGGAACACAGAGTCTTATAAAAACAAATGTTAAAAACTATCTTTATGTGTATTTGGAAAATAGCCAATGACCAATTCACTAAAATATGCTGGCATTAATGATATTAAGCAGGCAACCCCTGAGTTCAAATTTTAATTGTTATCTGCATATTATCTATGATATCTATGCTATGCTATGCTATTTTATGATATATAATATATGATATGATATGATACAAGATCTGGTTTCTCTGTTTCTCACACCCCAAAAATCTCAAACTCTTTACTTGAGCTAAATTTTATGGATTCTATATCCTCCAGGGTCTTTCCCATTTTCCTTTTCTTTCTTTTTATCCCTGTCCTTCTAGTCACCTTGTCTTGACATTAACTCCCCATCCCAGAGCTGTCTCCTTGGCCCCAAGGTGTCTGGCACCCTACTGTTCTTCCAAGTACCTTCTGGCTCATTCTAAATGGAAATTTTTTTGTATTTTCATTTTCATATAATATCAGTAATTTTTGTCTTTCCAAAAAAGGGGGTATAATGATAATAAATGCATGCATCTGCTTATATAAATGTCAACAATTTTTCTATAATTATTCCCAACAACCCTAAAATTGCTCTATTTCCTGGTTAGCATTAAGAAAGCAACCTGGCTGTCCTGGGGTAAAACCTCCAGCTGTGATTGTCTGACCTCCTGGCATTCAAAGGCCCTCCAAAATCTAGTGCCTGTTTTCCTGTCTTTCCAGATTTTGCTTGTGCTATCCTTATCCATTCCTTTATTTCCTGTTCTAGCTAAACTGTTCTATTCCCCACTTCTAACATATCCTATGCTTTTTTACCTATATGTTCACTATTTCTGGAATCAAAGAATCCACTCAAATGCCATCTCTTCTAGGAAGGCTTCCCTGTTCCACTCCCCATTTCCCTTCTCAGAAATAACTTTTCTACCCTAAACATAGCACTTTGTAACTCTCTCATGAGTTTTCACATAAAGTGGGTGCTTAATGTTTATTGAGTTGAATCAAAAAAACCAAAATAACGAAAGAGGAATGGAGTCAGCAGTGAGGTGTGTGCCTGAGCCACTGCAGAGATTCTGTGACTCATGAGCATTCTCATCAGATGGATGATGGTAGTGTTTCTCTCCCCAAGTGCCCTCTCCTCAATTCACCAGGTTGAGTCCTAATGCCCACCTGACTGCAGCAAGCATCCCAATTCATAACATGCACTGAATCTGACAGAGCCCTCACACAAGAGAAGAGATGAGAGGCAGAAACAATTGGATTTTATTTAGATCTGCTGTCTGATTTCCCTGGGGTCTACTATCTGCTGTCTTTGACTCATCGAGCTCATACTAACTGGCATGGCTAACCTGGAATTGGGATTGATGGACTTATGGGGCTGTTCAGGTGATAGGATCATAGATCCAGAGATGGGAAGAGCCTTAGAGGTCATTTAGTCTAATTCCTTTATTTAATATGAATAATATCTTACATTTACATGGTACTATGTGTAATTTCATGCTTCCAAGAGCATGAAGAGATATGTAGTAAAATATCCCATTTTTACAAATGAAGAAACTAAGGAGTTAAATGACTTGCCCAAATTTACATAGTCATTGAACTTGGTCTTGAATCCAAATCTCAACCTCAGTCTCCTCATTTATAAAATGAGAATGTTATCAACATCTATTCCTACTCCACAGGGTTGTTGTGAGGAGCAAATATATATGGGAAAACATTTTGTGAGCTTTAAAGTAGTCTAAAAGAGTCAGCTATTGTTATTATTATTATATATTTAGAAAACCTAAAGGGGCAGTCTGGACACTTCTAGCTGCTGGACCTTGGACAAAAGATTTAAATTCATTAAAGCAAAGTTTCCTGCTCTCCTATCCTTCTCCCCCATAAAATGGAGATAATGGGATTTGCATTACCTACTTCTCAGGGGTCTTGTGGGTCTCTAGGTAGATAATAATTCAGAACACAGTACTTTTTAACTTGGAGGATGCTCATCCTGAAGCAGGGAGGCAAGTGCTCTATAACAGAGAGAGAAATCCAGACTACAAGCTCTTTCTGTCCCTGAATCCAAATCCACATAATTTTATCATCTAAAGTCCCACCTGGGCCTCTGGCCCTAAGACATGTGGCCAGCTTCCAAATACACTTTGGAAACATTCCAAACATCTGCACATTGCCCAATCAGCCAGTACTGAACTCTACTAGGTGTCTGTGGTGGTTCTATTCACCCAGAGGTCAGGTTAAACTTATGTGGGCAGGGATTCAGAAGAACCAGCAGGATCTTGGTGGCCAGAGAGCTGGCCTGTATGGCTTGCCCTTTTTCCAAGAAAGCAACAAAACTCTGACCCATGGCACATGTTGCCAGTAGCTAAGATTCTGGATCTTTGCCTTAGCCTGTTCCAGGAAGATTATGCTGAGTTTTTCTGGAGTTTCTGATAGAGGGCATAAGAGTAATAACTCTATCTTAAATAAGCTTTGAATGGACTCAGTCCTGACAGGAAAGTGGTTCTCCTATAAAACTTTTAGAACAACAGATTTCAATTTTTACAATTCAGGTTCATACTATAATAACAAAGCTCCTCATAATCTAGTCCCCATCTACCTTCCCAATTTTCTTATACTCTACTTCCTTACATGTACTCTTCAATCCAATGACATTGGCCTTGTGATTATTCCATAAACAAGACACTCCATTTCTTGGCTGCAGGCAAGGCTTCTGGTTATGTCCCATACTTGGAATGTTCTTCCTTCTCTGATCCAGGTATTGACCTACCTGGTCCTTTTTAAGCACCAATTAAAATTCCAACTTCTATAAGGAGCCTTTTTCAACCCTTGTTATTCCAATGCTTTCCCTCTCTTGCTACTTGTTCAGTCATTTTTTCAGTTGTGTCCAGCTTTCCATGACTCTATTTGGAATTTTTTTGGCAGAGATACTGCAGTGGTTTGCCATTTCCTTCTTCAGCTCATTTTACAGATGAGGAAAGTGAACAAACAGGATTAAGTGACTTGCCCAGGGTCACACAGCTAGTAAGAGTCTAATGCCAGATATCAGTGTTCTTGGCTCTAGATCCAGCATTCTATCTACTGTATCACCTAGTTGCCCATTCCTCTGCTAATTATCTTCTATTTATCCTGTATATCACTTGCTATTAAAGTGTAAGATTCTTTAGGGCAGGGATTGTTTTTTGCCTCTTTTTTTAAACTCCCAATGGTTAGCATAGCGCTTAATTCATAGTAGGCACTTAAGAAATATTGATTGATTGATTGATTGATTGATAATAGCCATAAGAGACCTTAGTGTTCTTCTCACCTGCATAATTATATTGAGTAATTCATAATTATGGAAATAGGTACAGAAGAATTGCACATGTTTAACATATACAGGACTACTTGCTGTCTAGGGGAGGGGGAAGGAGGGAAGGCAGGGAAAAAATGTGGAAAACAAGATTTTGCAAAGATGAATGAAAACTATGAATATAAAAAGCTTTATAAAAAAGGAAATAGTGGATGGCAGGTAATGAAAGTGAGTACATTAGTGTGGGGGTCAGGGAAATAAGATTTCTAACTCCAGTTCTTTACCTAACTTAGTTGTGTTTCCTTGGACAAAAAGTCACTTTGCCTTTTTTGGTCTAAGTTTCTTCTTCTATGCAAGCATGTGCAATTCTTCTGTATCTATTTCCATAATTATGCTGGACAAGAAAAATCAGATCAAAAAGGGGAAAAAATGAGAAAGAAAACAAAATGCAAGTAGATAACAACAGAGTGAAAATTCTATGATGTGATCCACATTCAATTCCTTCAAGAGTATTGGAACTGGTCTGAATCATCTCATTGTTGAAAAGAGCCAAGACCATCAAAATTGATCATCATATAATCTTGCTATTGCCGTGTATAATGATCTCCTGGTTCTGCTCATTTCACTCAGTATCAGTTCATGTAAGTTTCTCCAGGCCTTTCTGAAATCATCCCACTGGTCATTTGTTACAGAACAATAATATTCCATAACATTCATATGCTATAACTTATTCAGCCATTCTTCAACAAATGGCCATCCACTCAATTTCCAGTTTCTTTCCACTACAAAAAGGGCTGGTACAAATATTTTTGCACATTTGGGTCCTTTTCCCTCTTTTATGATCTCTCTGGGATACAGGCGCTATAGAACCACTGCTAAGTCAACAGGTATGCACAGTTTTATAGTGCTTTGGGCATAGTTCCAAATTGCTCTCCAGAATGGTTGAATCAGTTCACAACTCCACCAACAATGTATTAATGTCCCAGTTTCCCCACATCCCCTCCATTCATTCATCATTATCTTTTCCTGTCATCTAAATCAGTCCGAGAGGTGATATCTCAGAATTGTCTTAATTTTTATTTCTCTAATCAATCCATTATTTCCTTTTCTCTGGGAGAGGTAGCTTAAAGGAATAGAAGGATTTTGGGATATGGATCCAGAAGAGTTCATAGTTCAAGTCCTAGTTAGTCTGGGTGACCTTCTCTAAACTTATCATTAAAAGAGGAATGATGATTCTTCTCCCACTTGTCTCACAGGGTCATCGTGAGGATTAAATTGAGATAGTGTGTACAGAAGGGATCTGTGACTCATGAAGCCCTATATGAATGTAAGCCGTTGCTAAACTGGCCACAAATACCACAAAGTTCATGGCAATAAATAATGCTAAGTAGTGTGCCTTTTTGAATATTAAAATAATGTACTTTGCATTTATTTACTCTCCCAAACCACCAAGATCAGAAGACTTGGAATCAGGAGTTGTAGGCTCAAGTCTCAGCTCAAAACCATTTTCTAATAAGGCTTCCTTTGCTTATCTGTACATTTAATAGTACTTGCATAATCTACTCCCTGTTTAGGTTACTGTGACCCAAAAGTGCTTTATAGATAAGTTACTGTGATTATAACTCTTACAATGACTTTTGGAATTTTGCCTAGGGTCATTAAGTTGACTACACTTTGGAGAGACAGGAACACTCTTACCAAACCAACAGACCAACAAGGATTTTTTTTTAAAAGACAAGGGAAAAGGCTTTATCACAGTTAATGGTTTGTTTAAAATAACAGCAACAAAAACCACAAGAAGCATTAAGTCAGTTTTTTTCATCACCTCTGACAAATTTAATAAACTATTCTAAGTACTGGATGAAGACAACAGCTCTTGCCCTCAGGAAATCTAGAATCTAATAGAAAGGAGTGTGACATTTGCCAGAATGTTCTGTGATATGATGGAGACAAAGGAGGGTGAAACCAAATGCTAAGAAATATATGAGGATACATTGTTTTCTTTTAGGGTAGCTAGGAAAAGCTTCATAGAAGGGGAAATACATGAATTAGTCCCCTATAGAAGGCCAAGATAGAAATCTGCAGACCACAAAGTGTTCTAAAGATCACCAGGTCCAACATTCTGCCTCTAGGCAGGTCTATCATCAGCCCGTTTTGGATAGAGGGGTTCTCAGATTGGAAATATCCCACAGATGGGTTCAAAATCTTTTCTGTATCATCTATTACAGGGTGTTGTCACAACATAACAAATCCTGATAGAGAAAAGAAAACATATATAGACTAGAGGGAGGAAACATTGTAAGGGAGCAGAATAAAACTTAGAAAGATATTGGATGATGGACAGAATCAGCTACACCCAAAAAAAGAACACTGGGAAATGAGTGTAAACTGTGAGCATTTTTTTGTTTTTCTTCCCAGATTATTTTTACCTTCCGAATACAATTCTTCCTTTGCAACAACAACAACAAAATTCGCTTCTGCATATATATATTGTACCAAGCATATACTATAAGATATTTAATATGTATGGGAATGCCTGCCATTTAGGGGAGGGGGTGGAGAGAAGGAGGGGAAAAATTCGGAACAGAAGGGAGTACAAGGGATAATGTTGTAAAAAAAAAAAAAATTACCTATGCATATGTACTGTCAAAAAAATGTTATAATTATAAAATTAATTTAAAAAATAAAATAAAAAAGAAAGATATTGGAAATAGGAAACCTAGCAAACCCTGGGTAAGGGAGAATGATCTGTCTTCCTGGGGAAAGTTCATCTTGTCTCTATGATAGGACAGGATTGGTTGGGACAGAGTATGGACTGTGGTAGCTTTGTTCATTTCCCCTGACAAAAAATGGCAGGAGATTAGTGTAGGACAGGACCATTCTTGGTCTCCATCTGACTTTTCTTTCCCTATAGACTGCAGAAATGTGGGAAGGGTAGGTAAAAGGAGAGAAAAGGAGATGTTATGGGGTACAGTGGGAAGCTAGAAGTTACCAAGTAAAATCAAACCACACAATTATGCAGGGGTGTGTGGGAACTGTCTATGCCATTGGATGGGTACATCAGCCTGGGGGAAATCACAAAACTTATTTTCAGTTTCGTGAGAAACCATAACACTTGCTCACCAGAACTGTCTCCTACATGTTGCCAAAATAGCTTAAAAACAGTGACATGACGCAAGAACATCAGCAAATATGTCAGCAGTATAACTTTAAACCCAGCCCCCCTCAAACAAAACAAAACAAACAAAACAAAGCACCCTTTTTATTAACTATAAAATAAACTGATTCAATAATAATCCTTTATCATTGGATAGAATTTGAATGTTTACAGAACACTTTTAATCCATTTTTCTCACCTGATCCTCAAAATAGCCCTGGGAGGTAGTTGGGAGTGGTATTACTAGACTCATTTTGCAAATAAAGAAATTAAAACTCAGAAGCAAAAACTTGGTCCAAATCATCAAGCTGGTATGAAACAGGAAAGAAATGGGAAGAAAATACAAATTTTTTTACTCTTATCTAGAGCTAGTTTATATTAGACTATACTAGGAAATCTCATCGAATTTTTCTTATTCTCTCAGAAGTACTTAACCTGGCAGTTTGGCATAAGTGGGAAAATGCCAAATTTTAGTTAGGTCTTAGTGAAATAGAGATACATTTATTTTCTTTTTTAAAGTTGAAGAACCTTTTGAATTCTACCCATAGTTCCCAAATTAAGAATTTCTGTTTTAAATTCACTAGGAAATTATTGTCTTAGCTAAATCTGAAAATAATTTGATTGGCTTTATTTATAGGAACCAAAAAATACATCTAAGTTGGAAAAGAGGGCATATGTTATAATGGAAAGATTATAATATTTGGAGTCATAGAATCTGGGGACAAACCTTACCTCAGTCCCTCACTACCTTGAGCTTGTCATTCAGCTCTCTGAATTGCAGTTTCCTTATCTATAAAATGAGAGGATTGAACTAAATGATTCAGAGGTCCTTCCATCACGTTATGAGATCCTGGAATCCTTTGATCTTTGAGGCTATTTTATTAAACCCTCCTTATATTGCATAAAAAAAAAAAAAACTAAGGATGAATATAGAAAAGTGACCCAGAGTCAAGGTCAGTTGTTAATCAACAAGCATTTTTTAAGCATGCACTCTTTGTGTGTTATTGTACTAAGAACTAAGGATACAAAGAAAGACAAAAATAAAGTCCCTGAACTCAAGGAAGTCACAGGCTAATGAAGGAGATAACATACAAGTATATACATATCAAATATGTATTATATGTATGTGATTGTATGTATGTATCTATATATAATTAGACCATATCCATAAATTTGAATGTATATATAATACTTAGACTATACCCATACATTTATTTATTTATATTTTAAACTATATTCATAAATTTGTGTGTATATAAAAATATACTTAGACTACATCCATTTATTTTATTTATTTCGTAGGCTATATCCATAAATTTGTGTGTGTACATATATGTGTGTATACACACACACACACACACACACATACATATCTATATAGATGTAAAATGAGAGGTAATTTCAGGGAGTCTAAGGAGATGACAGGGTAGGGAATAAACAGGTAGGGTAGAGAATTGGAAAAGGCCTTTTGAATTAAATGGGATTTGATCTGAGACTTGCAGGAGACTTCTAGGACAAAATCGGGACTGGCATCAAGTCCTTAGCACACTCCCCAGGAGCCTGGCTTCCATTCATTCCACTCCACCAAGCTGCCTTCCCAGGAAATGGCCCTCTTGCCAAAATGATCTCCTTCACAGTTAAAGTGTTATCTACCATTAACACTTCAGTACAAATTACCTGCTAATTTCCTAACAGGGCCCTGAGAAAATGGGACACAGTACAATAATAGTTCATTTTTTTTTTTGTAAAATGCTTTTACAAGTTAAAAAGGGGGCTTTTCTCACTACAAATTTATGAATAAAATCTAAATATTATTGTCTCGGTTCAACAAGTGAGGAAACTAAGGCTTAGAGAAATAAAAAAACCACATAGCTGACAAATAACAAAGCCTAGATTTGAAACCAGATATTTTAATTCTAGTCCAAGACCTCATTCTTTCCACTACCCAATCCTTAAATAAAATAAAAGATCTAGAGATCCTCAAGCATTTCACCCCAAGAATTCTTAATTGAGAAAGGGTGAGAGAAAAGGTCTGGATGATAGGACTATTTTTTGATAACAAACTTCAAACAGAGCTCACATTTCGGCAGCTTTCCAAGATTTATAAATTTAAGTCAATTTGACAACCCTTTAATAAATGTGTACTGTGTGAAAAGCATTCTGCTAAGGATTGAGGATATAAAGTTTTTTTTTTGTTTTTTTTTTTGTCCAAATGAAACATTTTCCACTGGTCTGGAGTCAAGAGGATATGTGTTCAAATGTGTTCTCAGACACTTACTAAGCTGTATGACCTTAGGCAAGTGACTTAACTATATTTGTCTCAAAAGAAAAAAGAAAAGAGGCAGGAGAGGGGAAGAGGAAGAGAGGGAGAGAGAAATAAAAATTTCTCATCTTTTGCTAGAAGTTAGGACATATATAAAAGCATAATGCAAGGGAGAGTTACATATACCAAGCAGAGTAGATAAAATATATTTTTAAATGACCACAATAATGTTGCACCACAAAACAATCAAAAATGAATGTTGTGAGATTTTAAAGAACAAGATTATCCCCAAAGAAGAGGTAAGAGAAGGTACCTCCATGAGTTCTCTTAAATCCACTGCCTTCTCTCTATTCCCAAGTCTCTCATTTACCCTCCTTCTAGAGTTTCTTAACTTTTGGGTAGATGAATTCTGTGGGTAAGGGAAAAAAAGATATGCTTTCAAGAATAAGGATGAAGCAAAAGAAAAGCTTTCCCTTTCTTCTAGAAGACTAAATCTTCCAACTTAGCAGTCATCTACAAGATGGATAAGGTAGCTGGAACAATAAAAGATGATAGTATTCTTAGGGGAAAAAGAATGGGAACTCCATCAAAGTATGATATCAATCAATCAGTAAACCATTAAATCTTTGCTAATTACCTATTATGTGCTAGACACAGACATAAATGAAACAACCTCTGCCCCCAAAAAGCTTACATTCTAGGAGGAGGGATACAAAATGTGTGTACATATTGTGTATGTATAAAATGCACATATGCACACAAACATGCATACAAGAAATGCAAGGTAACTTTGATGGGGAAAGCATTAGCAGATGGGGAGGCCAGGAAAAGCTTTCTGCAAAAGCGGGCATTTTGGCTGATTCTAAGATGAAGAGATGAGGAAAAGTGCATTATGGGTAGAGAGACAACCAGAGCAGAGGCACAGAGATAGGGGATAAAATGTCATGTGTAATGATCTGTATGAAGGCCAGTCTGGCTGGACCTCAAGAGTGTAGGATATATAATATGGGGAAGGTACTTTGGAATCATGTTGTAAAGTGCTTTAAAAGCTCAAGAGAAGAGTTTATGTCTAATCCTTAGGGCAATACAGAAAGGAGCCATTAGAATTTGTTGAGTAAAGGAGAGACATGGTCAGACCTATGTTTTAGGAAAATCATATTGGCAGCTCTGTGAGGGATGAATTAGAGTAGGGAGAAAATTGAAGCAAGGAGACCAATTAGGAGACTACAGGAATAATCTAGCAAGAAGTGATGAAAGCTTGAAGTATCATGGTGTCTATGTGAATGGAGAGGGTGGAATGGATAAAAGAAATGAAAGAGGCAGACAGACAGACAGACAGAGAGAAAGAAGAGGGGGAGGAGACAGGGAGAGAAGGAAAGAGGGAGAAAGGAAGAGAAGAGAGAGAGAGGGAAAGATTTGTTAACTTCATTCTCCAAAAAGCTGGATTTTGCCCATGGGACCCTGAGCTCTGATCAGTAAAACTGCTTTATGTTGTGTAGGAATTAAATGTAATTCCTAGACATTTCCAAATCAGGCTACTACACAAATTCACTCCTCTACCTTCTTTCTAACTCTATGCATTGTTTTATCCTATTAGAATGTAATATTACTGAGATCAAGAACTCTCCATTTATTTTATTTCCCTCAAATTTAGCAAAATACCTGGAACACAGTAAATCTTTTTCTAAAATTCATTTTACTTTTAATTTACAGGATAAAATAATCATTTCCATAACATGATACACGAAAAGTTGCATATGGAGTGAAAATTTCTTATGTATAACTTACTATTCCATTTAACTATATAATAAATTTATGTCACAATTTTATTTTTTATCTTCCTTTCCCCCACCCTCGAGGTAGCTACCATTAGACACAATTGGTGCATGTATAAAAACACACACACCCATATAAACACAGTTATGTATGTATATATGTGTGTGTATGTGTAAATATGTGTATAAAATTATTTTGTACATACTTCTGTAGTTCTCTCTCAGAATACAAATATTGTCTTTTTCACATGTTCTTTTTAGTTCATTTGAATATTTATAATACTTTAAATGTTTGATTCACTCAAAGTCATTCTTAAAATAATTTTGTTGTTACTTAATATTCTCTTGGTTCTGCTCATTTCATTCTTCCTTATTTTATGTCTTAATCAATTATTTTTCATTCATTCATCTATTCGAGGTGAAGGAATCAAAGATAATACTATGGTTTACAAACCTTAGTGACTAGATATTGGATCCTTCAACAATAATAACAATGTTTAGAAGAGGGCTTGATTTGTGGGGAAAGATAATGATTTCTATTCCAGCATGCTTGAGAGGTTGAGAGCAAATCCTTGTTCTTCCTCTTTAGGATCAGTAGCAATAGCTGATTCTGACCTAACTTAACAGCCCAGTAGCTCAAATGCTTACATCAAGCCTGTAAGAAGAGACCCTACATGAAAAATAACAAACCAACATTCACTTGAAATGATCGGGAATCAGTAAAGAGCCCAGGGAATATGGAAGCTGGTACAATAATGTCTTGCTTCAGGATAGAGAACAGATTAGGGTCTGATTTGGGCTATAAACTCCAAGAAGGCAGGAATGAAATACAGAGAAATGGATTAAAAGAGCTGGGAGAAACATTGTGGATCTTCTAGTCCCACCTACTTATTTTTCAGACAAGAAAACTGAGCCTCAGACCAGGTCCGAGTTAGTTATGTACTTTGTTAAGCACCAAGGACAGCACCATAACAATTAGGCATTTGGCCAAGACTCTAAATTGACAACAATCTTCTGAGAAAGAATTCCTGAAATTCTTATGGTTAAGTTTCCACACAATCTGTACTAGATGTTAGCTTTCAATGCCTGGAAATCTCTCTATAGAAGGTTTCCTTCTCCCTCTGCACAGGATATTTCTTCTGTGTGAAGTGCCCCTCATTTTCTTCTGCATCCTTTCAATTAAAAAAAAAAAAAAGTGTTTTCATACCCAATTTCCCCCACGTACAGCATATCATGTTTGAACTATGCCTAAACAAGCAGAAGAGTTCCTGAGGAATCCCTTTTCCCCAAACTCTACCCCATCTACCATGATTTGCCATTCTTCCCCTCTCCTAACTTTCAAATTGAAAAGGGAAACAGAATAACATCTCCTCAGATCAATCAATGACATTGATTAGTGTTGCGTTTATCTTTCTAGGAGGCACCAAGGACAGTTTAGCAGGAGAAAGGGCTGCATGTTTTCACCCTAAAGTAAAGATGCCTGCTGATCTATTAAAATACTCTTGGAATTCCTGCTCCACCAATTGGTGTTGGCTTGTTAAAAAGTATACTTAATAAAAAAGAAGTCAGATTCTATATTGTTGAGACTGAAGATTATTACTCCATGGCCTAATACTCAATAAACACTCTGAGAAGTTGCATGCTACAGGGACAAGAGCTGAGTTTTAAAGTCAAAGGAACTGGTATCCAATCCTGGGTCTTCAACTTAACATGTATCTATAAGATCTTCCTAAACCTTAGCTTCCTCTTGTGTAAAATAAACTTGGTTTAGAGATGAATTCTAAAATATCTTTCACCTATAAAACTCTTTATTCCTATAGAAAAACCTTGATGGTTCAAGACTAAAGAAAAAGTTGCTGCCTTCATGCTTCTGAGCCCACATCCCAAATGGCTTTCCTGCATCAACAGAACAAACTCTCTTCCTTTGATTTTTTCCGAATCTTTGAGATACCATCTCTTCCACAAAACTCTGGAAGCATAGTGCAGTAGTTAAGTATTGATGATATACTGTAGTATAACTTCCCCTAATTCTGTCTCCTTAAGGAGATAGCATATATTTGTATCACTAGATATACATAGATCTCAGAACCATTAGACAATTATTTAAAGTCTTGATGGTGATGATAACAATGAAGATGAGAATGTTAAAGACAGTGATGAAGACTATGAGTCTGAAAAGACTTTGGCTTTTGTTCTTTTTTGTCACAATTTTAGTACTAGAAGGCTATTTATCTAGTTCAACTCCTTTTTAATAAAGAAAACTTGAGCCAATGGGTGGGGATTACTGGCAGAATTCAGACTAGACCCAAAGTCTCCTATGTGTATGTATACATTTCATTATCAATGTGTATTAGGTTTGGTCTCTTATTATTTTCTTCTATCTAACACCCTTTAAGACTTCCTCTGATCTCCCCAACCCCAGACAGAATACCCTTATTTGTACAACAACCCTCCAAGCTTCTTTGGCTTACCTCTAGTATAAGTGAAGCCTGAGATTTAATGGGGCATTGGAGCCAGGAAACACTGGTTGAGTGCTCTGGGGCCCAAAGTCCTGCACATATCACTTAACCTCTCAGTGGTCTAGTCAGTTCTCTATGATAAAAGATCATAGAGAAGGAATTGACATACTTTGGTAAAGCTTTCGTATACCTATGAAATCACAGGTCCGTTCTCTATACCTAATTAAAATCGTCTCCACTTATTATCTCCCCATCTTCAACTCTCTAAACTCGATCTCTAAATAATAGCTAAGAGAAGAATTCATTGCTAATGAAAACCACATTCCTTCTTTCTGATCCTCTGAGAAGGATGAAATGTATGGAAAGCCTGAATTGAGATGCCCTTTTCTTGAATGCACCGTAACCTAATAATAATAATAATCACACTCTACAATTTTCTACTTTTAACTTCTCAGAGCTTCATCTTTGCAATGTAAAATTGTACTTTCCTCAAAATACCATAAGTAGTAGGAATTTTCAAGGGTCATAAACGCTTATCAAATTTCCCATCTACTTGGTACAGAATTTGTTAATTAGCAAATAGACTCCAATTTAGTTCAAAAAACATTTATAAAGCACCTTCTCGGTATAAGTACTATGAACAATCAGATTAGGTAGAAGCTGGTTTGTATGTTATATTACTTATTGTTTTCATGTTCATTTCAATGACAAAATACCCAGAAACCCATATTCATAGACTGTGAGACCTGGAAAGAATTCTAGAAAGCATCCTACTCAACCACATCATTTTACAAAAGAAAATGAAGCCAATTTTCCTATCCTTTTGTCCCCTAATTATCACCTGATACATGCCCTTTTGCCATTTGAAAGGAGGAACCAGTCTTTTTCAGATTCTTGAACCTAGCTCATGCAGCATCTCAGAGGGTTTATTCAGCTAACAATCCATAGCCCTACTTCTAGCCTCAGCAGTTTGGACCCTGACCCCTTTTTTTTAATGGGCACACCTTTCTGCAGAGCACAAATAAAACAACTGATGGAGCAGGAACCTCATAGGCACCTTAATGGGAGAGTAGGCATGCTTGGGAGAAAGCCTGCTCTCCTGTTAAAAATTTTATCCTGATGCCTCCTGGCAAAAGAACTGCAACATTAATCAATGTTATTGATTGATCTGTAGTGAACACATTGATTTTGAGCTACTAGCAGACTCCTATCCAATGCCTTTCTTCCTTGCTTTCCACTCCTTGGTTACCACAGAGGTGGGAAACAGAAATGCATTTCAGATTCATAATCACCAATGAGTAGAAAGTGAGCCCCATGGAATCCACCACTTAGGACGGAACAGCCCCCAGTGACTAGCTATATGGGCTAAACTAATTGACACCTCTTCCCAGTCTTACCTTTCTTCTTTCATATAGGAGTTCTCAAAGAACAATGGGCATAACAATAGACAATGTCATAATTAGAGTAAGGTGACTAAGGCTTTGCCTGAAATTTAGAGGATCTTGAAAGCAGTAATAGTCCTCCAGCTGAGTAGAAAAAACTAAAGTTTGTGGCTAATTAACAGAATCTTTTTTTTTTTTTTGCTAGAGAGCTTACCAGATGGTTTACACTTTTTCTACATCATCCTCTTTCCTATCCTGCCATATTCTAGGAGGGGTTGCTCTCTCACCCTCTGGATCATCCATCTCCCTTTCATGGATATACTTTGAGACCTCTTCTTCTAGACCTGCCTTTCCAAGTACCTCTACCTGCATGTTCTATAGGCAGCTCAAAAATCACTGTGTTCACTATAGAACTAATTATCTTTTCCCCAACCTCTGCTCCTCCTCCAAATATCCGTATTTGTTTCAACCACTATTCCTCCAGTCATTCAGATTCATGATTTAAAAATCATCTTCAACTCTTCACTTTCCATAGTACTTTGGAATCAATTAATTGCCAAGTCTTGTTAATTCTACAGGTATGCTATTTCAACTATTCCCTTCTCTATTCTTGGCCAAGTTCAATCCATCTGTACCTCTTAGCTGCATTATTTCAATAGTCTCCTAATTGGTCTTTCTTCATCCAACCTCTTCCTTCTCTGATATGTTGTCCACAGTCAAAAATTCAAGTATGATCATGTCTCTTTTCCATTCCAAACTTCTGTGGTTTCTCATCATCTCTAGGATTTGGCAATTCAAACCCTTCAAGATCAGACTGTGACGTATTTTTCTAGGTTGAATACACATTACCTAACCTCACATATTCTACACTGCAGTCCCACTAACCTACATACTAATCTCTATTTATGAAATTTTAATAATTCTGTGCTTTTGCACAGGCTATCCCCTTATTCATAACATACTCATTCTTGAATTCTACTTAATGATGTTCCCTAGTTCTCTCAAGGCTCAGCTCTGATACCCCTCCTAAATAAGGATGTTCTTGATGCCCAAATTGTTGATCTTGCTCAGAGTTGTGGAGGGGTAGGATGAGGAGGAGATGAGGATAGGAATATATTCACAAATAAGTAAATTACCATGCATGTTTTATCTGTGTGTATATGTGTGTATGTGTATATAAATAATATTTACTTGTGAGCATTTTGTTCTAATATTTACTATTTGTGTATTAAGTCATAACTCACTGGGGCAGCTAGGTGGTGCAGTGGATAGAGCACCAGCCCTGAATTCAGGAGGACCTGAGTTCAAATCTAATCTCAGACATTTAACACTTCCTAGCTGTGTGACCCTGGGCAAGTCACTTAACCCCAGCCTCAGGAAAAAAAGAAAAAGAAAAAGTCATGACTCACTTTATATCCCTAAGCCTCAATTTCCTCATCTTAAAATAAAGAGTTTGGACAAGGGCTGTGAGGTCCTTTTGAGTTCTAAAATGCATGATCCCTTAGGAGAATATAAATTTTTTGAGGTCAAGGAATGCCTTGATTTTATATTTCATACAGCCAACACATATTTATTTGTACCAAATACCACCAAACCTGAAATATAGTAGACTTTCCATAAATTCTCCTTGATTAATTGATTGTAGTAGAAGGGCTCTGAATATGCATTGTTAACATTTTCTCCATCATTCTCTTAAATTTAGACAATCACGAAAACAATAAATCAAGCCCTGATTTGTATGATTTGTCAGTTTCTGACAAATGAAAATTTACTAATCAGAAGTTTGTTTGAGCTAACTGTGGCACATCCCTAGATGAGGTCCTACCTAGGTCCACACCTATACACTAAACTGAATTTGACTCTAAAAATGGATTTTTTTTTTGTTTCTGCCTGGCTTAGTTTTTTGAAGCTTGACACATGTTTTCAAAGGGGAAGCGAAACTCATTTTCAGTTCTATGAGTAGAGATGATCATGCCTGACTTTTTCTAACTGCAACAGAAAGAGGAGCAATGGTCCTCTGAGTGTCCATTGACCTATTCTGGAGAGGGTATTCTAGCAGTCCCACACTTAAAATGTTCATTGCTATTGTTTCCACTTATTCTAAAAGCCAATTGGAAAACTTCTGAACTTCAATGTACATTAAACTTGGAAGTCTGCTCTCCTCTCATCTCAGCTTAAGATCAGTGGTAAAAGCTAACATTCTGCTAAGCAACTTTCTTTCCACCTTCCTAACCCTTACTCCAGGCAAAAATCTTCTCTCAAAGCTTCCCCATATTTTCTACAAATTATAAAACAAACAGCTCTTTAGTGAGAGGATCCTATCAATGTCAAATATCTGGAAATTTTGAAGTCATGGTGAGTGGAGAAGGAAAACCTAGAAAATTTGGGGGAAATTAAAAAAAAAAAAAACACAATCCATTCTAATTTTTAAAAAAATCCTTGCACAGATCTGGTTAGTTTTAGCATCATAAGAATGTATCATTTGATTTACTCATAAAACTATCATGTTCAGTATATTAAATTTTAAAGAATAACTTTTTTCAGACAATAATTATAAATGTACTTGTGAATTTTTTTTCTTGCAAGATGAACTATGATCTATGTCGGCTCTTAATTGTAATTAGTTTATGAGAAGAAGAAGAAGGAATCATGAGCAGTATAGAATCATAGAATGGGATCACAAAAAGTACCCCCTCATTTTACAGAAGAGAAAAATGAGGCAAAAAGAAGAATGCAGACTTGAAAAGTCAGGTCAAAAAAATTAAGAATCTACTAAATGCCAAACACTATACTAAGATAAATTCTGATACAAAGAATGACAAATGGCAGTCCTTGCTTTCAGAGCTCACAGTTTAATGGGGGAGGGAGGGAGACAACATGCAAACAACTCAGAACAAATAAGCTATATATAGGATAAATTGGAGATAATCAAGAGGGAAGGTACCAGCTTTGAGAGGGATCAGAAATGGCGATTTGAAGAAGGTGAGACTTAAACTGACACTTGAAGGAAGCCAAGAGGTAGGGAGATGAGGAGGCAGAGTGTTCCAGGCATGGGGGACAGACAGTGAAAATGCCCAGAATTGTTAAAGAAAAGGAGATGATTTTAAAGAGCTGTGCCTATAGAATGTACAAGGTATTCTGAGCATTACTCCAATGGCAGTTTCACTAAGCACATTCTTCCTTACACTACTGGGTATTTCAAGAACATCAACAATTACTGTTTCTCTAAGAGTGTCTTTGTTTCTTAGGAAACTCTCCAAGGACCTCCCCACTCCAGCCTATCAAGCTTTCCCCCAGAAGTTCAAAGTCATTGCATTAATTTATTTTTGAAGACAGCAAGAATAATTGGAGTCACTCTGCATGTTTTAGAATTTCTTCTACTCAACTATTATCTTTTGGAAAGTATCCAGCTTTCTTGACGTCAAGAAACAAGTTTGGATCGTGAGATGCACATCTGAGCACAGAGTTCATGTGGGCATCTATCTAATTTTGTTTTCCCATGCTGCTTTCATAGGATCAGAGATCTAAAGCTGAAATGTGCTTTTAAATTTAACTGGTCCACTCATCTACCCTCATGTTAACATGAGGGAAGTTAATCAACAAACATTTATTAAACACTATTATTATATAACATTAGTATTATTACACACTAACTGTGTGTAACACAGAAGATACAAAGGGGCATATTCCAATGAAATGACTTGCTCAACATCACATATTAGAACCTGGGTCCTATAACTTCAAACTCAGCACTCATGTTATTTGTATTGTTTGTCAGCAAAACAAATATTACATAGCACTCTATTTATTTTCTTAGGACTTCATATATTTTACAGTAGATAAGATCTTCAATGCCTCTGTTTACTCTTGATTGATGTTTCTACAAAAAACTTGTTAAGTCCACACAGCTTCTGATCCCTTCCTTGTCCACTCACCTATAAGTTGGTAGCCAGTCAGTCAACAAGCATTTGTGAATTGCCTTGTATATATAAAAGATATGTAAAGGATGTAAAGGATATGCAAATTGTATAGGATGACATGCCACTAATTGATTCTTCCTTGCATGAATATTATCCCTCATTCAGTCTGGCTCTTAAAGAAGCCACTCATGGAATAGTCAGGGGCAAAGGAGGTGAGGATTTTACTTACATTTTGGGGGGAACTATAAACTCACTTGGGGAAAAATGGTATCTTCATTGCTATGAACTCTTGGTTTTCTTAGTAATTTCCTACATTTTAATTTTATTCACTTAAAAACATCATTTTTAATATGGGTTCATAGGATCCACCAGCCTGATTAAGGGATGGATTATACCAAACAAGTTAAGAACCCCTTGCTTTATCAGTGGTCCTCAAACTTTTTAAATAGGAGGCCAGTTCACTGTCCCTCAGACTGTGGGAGGGCCGAACTATAGTAAAAACAAAACCTCACACTGTCTCCGCCCCTCAGCCCATTTGCCATAACCTTTGGCATAAACGTCCTCAGCTGGCCACATCTGGCCCTCGGCCGTAGTTTGAGAGCCCCTCCTTTAGATTATTTAAAAAACTTCCATCGCTGATGCATTACATTCCCTCACCCTATCCCCAATTGTCATCCTTGATTTTTCATAAATCCTTCATAGCTGATAACCCTAATGTGGGATAGCTAAAAGTCTTCCTCTCATTCAGTATCAACATTCAGAAGAATAGTTCTGGTAAATATAGTACCTGAACTATCTACCTGTTGTTTCTTGTTCTTGCTACATGATTGATTTACCTCTTGGTGACATCCATGTACCTGAAGGAATCTTTTACATTTCTTTCCACATTTCCATCATAGTTGATAACATGCAACAGAGTATTCATAAGTTTTTCTTATTGTTTGGTCATTTTTTCGGCTATTTCTGATTCATCATGACTCAATTTGGGGTTTCCTTGGCAAAGATACTGAAATGATGTACCCTTTTCCCTTTCCAGCTCATTTTACAGATGAGTAAACAAAGGCAAACAGAAGTAAATTACTTATGCAGGATTACATACCTACTAAGTGTCTCTGGCTAGATTTGAACTCCAGAAAATTCCCGACTCCAGGCTCAGCACTCTATTCAATCTGCCACCTAGCTGCCCCCTTGGTAAAGATACTGGAAGGACTTGCCATTTTCTTCTCTAGTACATTAAAGCAAATAGAGATTGTGACTTGCCCAGCATCACACAGTTAATGTCTGAGGCCAGATTTGGATTCATAAAAATGAGTCTTCCTGACTCCAAGCCTGGCACTCTACCCCTGCATCTCTTAGCTTCCCCATTTATAAGTATATTTTTCTCTTGCCCTTTGTGTCACCTATAAGTATGATTCTTAATTGGTATAATCACAGTATTCTGGATGTAGAGCTAAAAGGGACTTTAGAGATCATCTAATTCAACCTCTATTTTTACAAAGGAGAAAAAGAAGGCCTAGATTACTCAAGTTATTTTTCAAGGTCATATTCATAACAGTAGCAAAGCTTGCTTCACAGATTGCAATTAGCCCTATTTTACAGGGGCAAACAGAGCTTAAGTGACTTGCCTAAATAGTGTCTGAGGCAGGATTTGAACTTGGGACTCCTGAGCTTAGGTTCAGTGCTTTATTCATTATGCCATCCAGCTTCTTCTCTATTTTTTTTAATATCTGCAAAACACTTTTAGGGTATCTTATAGAAGCATTTGGAAATATTTCATCTGACAGTATTTGTGCAAAAAAAATCTTCTTTATTAGTAAAACTTTCAGTGCAGAAATACTTCCAGATGCTAGTAGTTGGTCCCATTTTGCTAAAGGGAAAACAAAGAGAAATGCATTTCAGTTTTCATATCAATAGTAATCATATACAAATTTAGCCAGAGTGTCCTGTCCTTGGGGATAACTTTAAATAACTTTCCAAATCCAAAGGCCTCACCTCACCTGCCAGGATAATTGCTAAGACTTGGTAATAATAGCTCATTTTTATTTAGAATTCTACAATTCACACAATGCTTTCCTTACAACATCCTATATGTTGGCAGGGCAATCATTATCCCCACTTGACAGATGAGCAAACTGAGGTTCAGAAGGGTTAATTGATGTGCCTAGATCACACAATCAAAAAGTGGAAGAGCTAAGACTCAAATCTGACTCCCAATCCATTGTTCTTCCATTAAGTCATTCTTTTCTTGATTTTATCACAAAGAATCCGATGAGAAGGAATTTAATAATGGCTTGCTCAAGTTATAAAAACCTGCTAATGTAATTATAATATTTTAAATAGAATCCACTTAAATTCTTACCTTTCAATACAAAGGAATGCTTTCATTCAGTTCCTTTGAGGATCTCAAGGTTATAGATCCAAGAAGAGTCAACTTCTAATTTTCTTTTACCACAAACTTTCTATTTTACTTTGCTCCTCTCAAACTGGGCAGTAAAATCATTGGTTCATATTTCTATGGACCTGAATCTATTGGTGAATTCCCAGCCCTTGTCAAATGGCAAGGAACTCATCCTTCAACCTTCAGACTCTAGACCTCCTTACAATTACTAAGAGAGGGCCCCAGATCCTCCTCCCTTGCCATGGGGGACATTTCTGCCTATGGATTGTCAGGTTCTTGTGATTGAGAGCTGTGTTAGTCCTCACATCAAATTTGGTTATATAAATGGTTTTAGGAGAAATATATGGGATCAGAGAATTAAAATTGAGAATAAATTAATGCTTATTCGTTGAAAAGAACTTTGAAGCCCTGAAAAGTTATGTGACTAGTCCAAATTAACACAGGTGGTGATAATATAGTAGCTAATATTTACTTTTAAGATCTGAGGTTTTCTTGGAAAAAGATACTGGGGTGGTTTGCCTTTCCTTTCTCAAGTCATTTTACAGATTAGGAAATGGAAGCAAAGTTAAATGATATGCCCAAAGTCACACAAATAGTATCTTAGGCCAGATTTGAACTGATGAGTCTCCTGACTCCAGGTCCTGCACTCTATCCACAGCACCATCTAGTTTTAAAGTCTACAAAACTTTTTTTACAAATATTATCTCATTTGATCCTCACAACAACCCTTAGAAGTAGGAGTTATTATTATCATGCTCATTTTACAGATGAGGAAATTGAGGTTTAAAGAAGTTGTGATTTGACCAGCCAATGTCTTAAGTTTGGCTTTGAACTCATGACTTTTTGACTCTTAAGTGTAGTGCTCTATGCATTCATTGTACCACCTATCTGTTTTAAAAACCTAAATCTGAATCCAATGCTCTTTCACAATATCAAATTACTTCCTAATTTATAGATTTTAGATAAATTGTTTGTGGAAACAAAAGGTCTGGTAGTGACATCAATCCATCACTGAATCAATTGATAAGTATTTATTAAATGTTTATTATGTACCAGGACTGGGCCAAATCCTAAGGACACAAACATCTTCAATGTTTCTATTTTAAATTTTGTAAAAATCACAATTTAAAAGTTATCTCATATCTCAAAGAGATACCTCCATCTTCTCATTCTCAATTCAGAGAAGAGATCAGTTCAGGAAATATTTTTTATTTCTAAATTTCCAATAATGTTTTACTTTTTCCAAATATACATAAAGATACTTTGCAATATTCTTTTTTGTTGGTTTTTTTCTTCCAAACTTTACAATCTCTCTCCCCTACCTCTCTCCTCCCCAAAGACAGAAATATTCTGATATAGGTTAAATATGTGCAACTTTTAAACATATTTCCATATTTGTTAATGTTGTACAAGAAAAATCAGACCAAAATGGAAAAAAAAAGAGAAACAAACAAAAAAGTGATAATACTATGCTTCTATCCATATCAATAGTCATAGTTCTCTCTTTGGCTGCAGGTGGCATTTAATACAGTGCCTAGCACACAGTAGGTTTTGTTGATTTTTTTTTATTGATTGATTGATTGATTGATTAAAGACCTGAAAGGTGATCCTGTAAGCCTTTGATATAAATCTCCCAGGCTAAATGAAAGAAATGTACAGTAAAATTCACAAATGTTTCTTGTATCTGAGAATCATCCTACAGTGAATTCTACTTATAACCCAGCGGCTAGTATAGGATTGCCACCAAGGGAGTTCATAGGATTGTAGATTCTGATTCGAAAGAATCTCACAAGTTAGAAGGGATCTCAAAGACTGAAAATACATCTAATTCAACCTCCTCTTTTTATTTAGAAAGGAACACAAAGCCAGGGAAGTTTTATTTGCCCTGAGCTTTACAGATAGAGAAAGAGGCAGGCTTTGACCCCAGGTGCTCTGACCCCTGAGTCAATGCTTTTTACAGTAAGGTACCATCATGCCTCTGCCTATAGCAAGTTTTCTAGCTCGTATTCTGAAATGGTACAATACTAATTTTTTTTTGCAATGGAAGTGCCATCTACCTTAATCTATCTGGGTAAAAAAAAATCAGAGGAAAAAGGAACTTATTAGGGAGAGGTGGAAGATTAAAATGGGGCCAGCAGAGGGATATTCAGATCATGCATTATTAAGTATTGTTTTACAGTTCGTTTAAATGCTAATTATTGCAATCTAATTTACCCCCTCCCAAGAGAACTTCTGGTGTCTATCTATAGTAATAATAGTAATATATTGTGTTAATTGAGCCCTGGTTCAAAAAAAGAGCTAGGGTCCTCAGAATGAGGGACAGATGATAGAATTCACTATAAAGTCCAAAACCCACCTAGCAACATCTGTATTATGTCATTTACTTAAATGTCAACATAACAAATGGCAGGAGATACCCTGATCACAGAGTATCTAGAGACCTCAAAGATACTACTATCCAACCTGCGCTCAGCCCTAGAAATCTAGAAAAAAAGGAAAATTAAAAGAGGGAACCTCAGGGATATACCTCTCTTGCATATATTCCCCCACCAAATGGATGAAGGCCCCAAAGACCAATCGTAGATACAAAACCCCACAGTTCCCCCAGTACCCAGATATACTCAGGTTTAGAAAAAGGTTCGTGGAGTAGGGCAGAAAGAAAGGAGGCGGATATTACTTTATTCCTGAGAACTTAATTAACAAATACAAGTGGCAACTGCCTTTTTTGCCTTCCAGTCACCAAGGCAACTGCAGGCAATATACAGCACCTTTCTATACACACACACACACACACACACACACACACACACCACAGTGACACTCTCCCTCTGCTTTCTTCCACCACTGACCTCCATGGACTGTAGGACTTTATTCATTTTAACCAAATTTCACCAGTAGAAAAATGTGAGAAGGTTGGAAGGGGAGGCCCACTGGGTATAATCTGCCCTGGTCTCATACTCCCCCAGGGAGAACTCCAACTATAAACACATTGCCAAATTCCAATCACAAGCTTACACACCAGCAGTTGTTGACGCCACACTAACATCCATCTTAAAGATTAGAGGCTTGAGGGAGTGAGCTTTTCTCCTGTGTAATTCTTGGCCAAATCATCTCATATACATAGTGACTATTGGGTCGTGGTTTCTTTTCCCAAGACCTTAAAGCCATAGTCCTCCTTTCCCCCACAAACACACACACACACACACACACACACACACACACACACACACACACACAAATTCTCATACATTCACAAATGCAACCAGATTATTTTCTTTGAATAACTGATAAATACGTCTCACAACCTGAACTCTACTTCCCATCTTTGGGACTCATGAAATACTATATCTATTCTCTTTTTGTCTCAAGCACCCATTCTATTTCACTGAATACTCCTGACAGCTACTACCTTCTGGGAAAGCTTTCCACTGCATGTCCCTTCACCCTCATCAACTCCGTACATCCCTTAGAATTGAGGTGTTGAATGTGAAGTACAGAGAAAATGTATGTTTGCTCATCAACTCCAGAAGCATTTATGCCACAAGTGTTTACTCAGTGATTCTTTGGTCACCACCTTTCCAGAGGCTGTGGGGGAATGCAGAAAAAACCATACTGCCTCATCCCTGATTTCAGAGAGCTTACAAAATATAGGGGATATTTATTTGGATAAGGTATTTGAGTGTCCCCAGTATGTGTTTGGAGATGGAGAAAGAGCATTAGATTGAGATTTAAGAGAACCCGGGTTCAAATCTCAGCTGCTGCTTACTACTTGTACAATCTTGAACAGGCTACTTCAATTCTATTGGCTTTGTCTTCTGCAGGCATAAAATAAGATGTAGCTAGATGAATCCCTTTAGAATAGTAATGTCTGGCTGAAATAGAAAGAGATCCATGAAGGCTATAGGTTGACTTAGAAAGTCATTTTATGACCTTATCTATTTCATGCTGATTTTTATTTATTTTGTTAAACATTTCCCAATTACGTTTTAATCTGGTTCAAGCTTCCTTCTGGAGTTTTGATGGACATTTTCTGTTTGGACCATGAATATATAAGCTTCCTGAGGGCAGGGATAGTTTCATTTCATTGGTATTCCCAGAATAATGTTTGACATATAGCAGGTATATTACTTATTAAATGATTGCTTTTCATAGT
The DNA here is from genome assembly GCF_048593235.1 of Sminthopsis crassicaudata. Taxonomy (NCBI): domain Eukaryota; kingdom Metazoa; phylum Chordata; class Mammalia; order Dasyuromorphia; family Dasyuridae; genus Sminthopsis; species Sminthopsis crassicaudata. Next base: position 333,064,786 of record NC_133619.1, on the reverse strand, counting down.
TTCTTCCAGCTCTAAAGAATTTGATCCTGTGACTTAGTGCCAACATGGGTGATATAGACCCTATGGGAAATCAAATTCACTTTTATCCTCCTTAGGTTGCAAACTTATTGAAAATAGGACCTTGGGGTTGCTTCTATCTTTCTGTGTCCAGCATCTGGAATATAGTTTTGCATATGGTAGATCAGCCAATCAATCAATAAGCTTTTACAATTTGTCAAGCACTGTGCTAAATCCTGGAGATAAAAAAATAAAGTAAAAACAGTTCCTCCCTTCAACCAGATTATAAGGAGCATAAGCACCCCACTGGCACAAGGAGGGAGCATAAGACAACATTAGGAAGACCTGAGTATGAATCTTGCCTCCTACACTTATTAGCTATATGACTCTGGGAAAAACAATCCCTCTTAACCTCAGTTTTGTTAGCAGTAAAACAGAGATGATAAACCTTACCTTACAGGTAATAAAGCAAACTATAATGCATCATATAAAATAAGCTATTATTATGTATACAAATAGATATATTAAATAGACAGAGTAAAGGGAGGAGAGACATAAAGTTGGAGGCAGAAGTAGGGGAAAGGGGAATGTGCCCAGAAAAGCTTCCTGCAGGAGATGGCATTTGAGTTATCTGTTAAAAGAATCCGGGGATTCTGTGAAGTGGAGATGAGGAGGAAGATCATTCCAGTCATTAGAAATAGTCAATACAAAGATACTGTGGCAGGAGACGGTAAGTACTGTGTGAGAAGTGAGTCAGGATGGCTAGAGGGAAGAGTTTGTGGAGGGAATACATGTGTAAGAAGGCTGGAAAGATAGGAAGAGCCCAAGTTGTGAAGAGAAATGTTCTAGAGACAATGTCTGGAGTATAGAGTATACTCTATATAGAGTCATTGTCTTTGTAAGAAAAGCCTAGTTTAAGAAGGCATAGAATACCAGGTCAGGTGTTTCAGATTTGATATGATAGGTGCTAGGAAGCCAAAGAGGGAAATAATGATGCAAATGAAATCTTTCTTTAGGAAGATTACTCTGGTTTTAGAAAAAAGGATAGATTCCAAGATGGAGAAAAAGTGGAAGCAGGAAACTCATTGAATCAGTGCACTAAATACAAAGCATCCTTCCCACATTGTCATGGCCTTGCAAAACTCCAAGTAAATGCTCTCCCTGTCTCCCACCCATTCACCATTTTAACAGTTGGCCAGACTGATCAATAAAAAACCTCTCCATTCTCTGAGAAGTCACTGGCAACCCTCCAGATCTCTTCCCCATCTTTCATTAACATGATGGGTCACCAAGGGCTTGTCAATGGACAACTGATTCAATAAATTCCTGGATGAGAACTGATCCACTTCAGACAAAAACCCTAAAAGATGCAAGAATCCAGATAGAGTCTTATTAATGATTTGTGAAGCAAATGATATCTCTGGTAGATATCAGCCTTCTCCTGAAAGGAAATCATTGTAACAGCTCACAACTCTTTTCCTCCTATAAGAACCCAACAGTTCCAGATGGATACTGGCATCTTGTGCATTTCAGAGCCCAGATTCTTCAGTCATGACAGTACATAAACCTCATGCTTCAGGTGTAGTTTTGCTATCTTGATGACCCCATCCTAGGACTTAAAAGGCTCATTGAGCCCTTCATTAGCCTCTAGGCCGGATACATGGACATACTATCTACAATTCAGCTAGCTCTTCAATCACTTGATTTTTTTTTTTGTTCAAGCTTCAAATTTAAAACTATTAAGAGAGGGATCTAGAAGATTTACCAGGATTTCAAAGAAATCTATGACATAAATAAAAAAGTTATGAACCCCTGGGCTAGAAGTAATAGGAAGGTTTATTGAGCCAGAGTGATATGACCCTTTCCTATGTCCTTTTCCAGTTTGAATAACTGGATCAAGGATCCCTCTAAGCTAAAAGCTTTGAGGAACTGAAGGAGGGAATGGAAGAAAAAGGGAGAAATGACATAGGAACAGGCTTCTACCTCTGTGGGAAGAAGGCTTTCTGCATTCCCAATCCTTTTCTCTTACAGGAAAGCTTATACATTCTTTACACATTTCAGGGAGAAATAGTGTACAGAAGAAGAGGAGTCCTTTGGGAAAGAAAGGAGAAGACCTGACTTGACTTTTCCCTAAGAAATGCTTCTGAGGCCCCATCCAGACACAGCTCTTCTTAAGCCAATAACTGTCCTGTTCAACTCCAGGTTGGTCTGGAGCACAAACTATATCAAGGGAACAGAAGCCCAGAGGGAGAAAGGGGGAGAGAGCTGGAATTTCCTGAATGTGGCTAACCACACTGGAAAAGCAATCACTATCTCTTATTTCCTCCTGCTTTGGAAGTTCCATAGGTTTCGAGCATGACCAATCCACAAGGGAAGGAGCCCTTCCTAGCTCACATCTCCCCTTCTGTTATGATCAGTTGTGATGTGAAAGAAAAACTCTGCTCTGTAGATTTCCAATGTTCCAATTCCCATAGACACTTCACGTCACCTAACCCCAAACACCTCATTTAAAGAGAAGGAAAATGAGGTCCAGGGAGAGGAAGTAGCCTATTTAAAGTCACACAGCTGGCTCATTCCAGACTGGGCCTAGAACCCAGGTCTCTTGACTCCCAGCTCAGTGTTCTTTGGAACATAAGCCTCCAGAGTTTCCTCCTTGTTCAAATTTTAGTTTACATTCCCTATATATGTGACCACAGGGTCATAGATGCACAGCCTGAGAGCTGGAAGAAATTTCATTTGGTGCAACTGCAATCTTCATTTATAAGGGTCTTCCCCATGGAGTCTTTTGCCTTTGTCTATGTTACATGAAATTCTGTCCCCCAGCTAATGTCTGATGACAAACATTCTCTTTGCTTATGTGAAGAAACCATACTATATATCTTAATATATATGCACATGTAGACTTATCTATACACATACCACATAGCTGCCTAAGATGGATGATAAATCTATATAGATTTAGAATATCTATCTACAGACACATAATATATATATATTATAAATAACTAATACTATCTATAAATAGCTATATCTATGCTATCTATATCTTTATCTAAAGGTAGATAAATCTATTAATATTTCTCTTAGGCAGCTAGATGGGACAACAGAGCATTGGACCTGAAGTCTGGAATTACTGAGTTCAAATCCTACCCCAGACATTTACCAGCTTTGTGTCTAAAGATAGATTTTTCATTTAAACCTATTTGCCTCAGTTTACTCATCTGTAAAATGAAAACAGCATCTATTTCAGTGGGTGGTTGAGAAGGTCAAATGAGATCAATATAAAGTGCTTTATAGATCTTAATGTGCTATAGAAATGCTACATAGTAACTATATGATCTTGGGCATATAACTCTGGAACTAAGTTTGCTCATATTTAAAAGGAGAAGATTGGATCAGATAATCTCTAATGTTCTCTATCAGAACTGTTCTTTAACAGTTCTGTTATAAATGTTGCTATCATTATTCTGCCTTTAATATACTATAATTTTAATAACTTTAGGGATTTTTATAGCAGAAAAAAGAGACGTTCTTTAAAAAATGTCCCTATAGAATGAGATTTCTTATGCTAATGAGTTGAGAACAACCTGGTCCTTTCTGCCTGAGAGCTGATATTCCCTAAGCTTTAGAGGTCTTTGACTGCTTTGGACATAGCCTAGCCTTTTAGGGAAGCTTCTGAACTACCCAGGATTCTTCAGCATCAATTTTTAGAAGAAGATCAATATTTTATGGGTGGCTGTGGGGATCTCACAAGGATACTATATATTCCCCAGGAGCTATGCTGGATCAGAGATGATTCTTAGATTGCTCATCTCCTCTGTCTCACAATCTTTGTTTTCCATGATTCTGTCACCCTCTGAAGGAGAGGCACAGAGATCCAAAATAGGGATGTTGCCAGATTTTAGATTCCCAAGATGAATGAGCTTCTAAATAACAAGGGCCTACCTAAAGTAATTAGAGTAAACAAGTAGTGAAAGACTTTCATTGTCTCAAACAACAGATTTTCATGCCAAGCTTTGATACCCTAGTGTCAAAGTACCTAACACTCTCAGAATAGACAGATGTAAACAGAAGAAGTGAAACAGAGGAGAAAGCTCTAGATAGTAAGACCTGGACTTAAATTAAGATTTTATTTCAAGGTGTCAAAGAAAATCAAAGTTAAAATAATCCATAATTGTAACTACTGAGTTAGGTAAAAAAAAAAAAAAAAAGGCCCTTTCTTTGTACTTAAGTTCAAAGAATCATAGAATCCTTGATTTGTCCTAGATTTACATTTTATTCTTCAAAACCATGATTCAACTTCAAAGAACTCTGGAATCTTTAAGATGTCATCATGAGTTTGCCATGCAAATGCACTTCATACATCAAAAGGGTCCTGTAAAGTCACTTGAATCTGTTAGTCAACATTTCTTCTCAATAGAGAACCAATCACAAAGTCCCCAGCTAGCTACATGGTGATTCTGACCATTTTTCCTGGTTCATCTTCTATTATTCTCACTTAACTTAATTGTTTTTTCCCTACGTCGAAAGGTTTCATCTATTTTAGACTTTGGTGTTTTGTCATTGCCTACTTCCCAAGGACTTGGTACCTTACTCAGTTCCCAAAGATAAATGTATGATTTGGGGATCTCCCTTTGCATTCAGGTAGAACCCATCTCCTCTCCCCCAACCCAGTAAGCTAATAAACTTTACTTCTCATTGAACTCTAACAGTTACCCAGAAAGCCAACTAGTGATTCCCAATGGGTAGCTATTGCTCAGCTAGGATGAAGCTGCCTCGTGCTTGCTGGTTTCTGAAAGCTTGCAGTTCATGTTAATCTCTAACCTTTTGAGTGCCTTATGGCAGTATCATTTTATATATCCTATTGTTTTGTTTACCTATGTGTCTCACACTTGTTCAGTTATTTCAGTCATGTCTCACTCTTTATGATCCCATTTGGGGTTTTCTTGGTAAAAATACTGGAATGATTTGCAATTTCCTTCTTCAGCTCATTTTACAAATGAGAAAACTGAGGCAGAGTTAAGTGACTTGGCCAGGATCACACACCTAGGAAGTGTTTTAGGCCAGATTTAAACTCAAAAAGACATGTCTTACTGTCTCCAGCCCACTGTCCCACCAAGCTGTCCTTTCACTGATTAATACTGTTATTTTAATAAATACTTAATTTTCATAGAGATGTGCTTAGCTGTTGGAATAGATATTGCCTTTGTCTGGCAGACTCTAATCAATACAATCAAATTCAAAGCATCATCTTTCACCTGATGGTGGCTTTTAGAAATACACGATGCCTATGAGAAAATAGCCTCTCCAAGGTTTTCTTTTCAAATCCAAATTTATTGAGTGACAGTAAATCTTGTAAATATGGTTCATTCACTTTTTAAGCTAGCACCTCCTAAACTCATGAGGTCTTTCCTAATCCACTTATTAGTTAGGCTCTCTTCCTCTTGAAATTAACTTGTATCATGAGAATTTTTTTTAATTTGGCCATTCATAATTTTAACAGGGTTTTTTGTTTGTGGTGTGTTTAGTTTTTTGTCTTCTCAGGGTGAGAGAGGTAAAAGTGGCAGGAAGAAAGAGTGAATTTTCATTTAAAAATAAAATAAAGTACATTTTCAAAATAAAAAGAAGTTACTTTGTATATATTTTTCATTTACTTGTACATCTAAAGTTGTATTTCCGATAAAATGTAAGCTCCTTGATAACATAGGGCTACCTCATTTTAGTTTCTGTATCTTTAGCCCCTAGCATTGTATCTTTGCACTTAAGCTGCTTAATAAATGGTTGTTAAATTTAAATAGGGATTGGTAGAATGACAACATGTTTTAAAAGCTGCTTCTAGTTTTACTTTCTTCCCCAAACTAAACTATAAAGGAGGAGGAAAAAGAGGAGTGGTGGTGGTGGTTATAGCAGTACTAGTGGCTATGGTGGTAGTAGTGGTTATGGTGATAGTAGTGGTTATAATAGTAGCAATAGTAATGATGGTAGTGGTAATAGTGGTGAGAGTGGTAGCAGTAATAATAGTAATAGTAGTAGTAGTAGTTGTAATAATAGTAGTAGTGGCTATGGTAGTAGTAGTGGTGAGGGTGATGGCAGTAATAGTAAAAGTACTAGTAGTGGTGATGGTAGTAGTAGTAATGGTGGTGGTGGTAGTAGTAATGGTACTACTAGTAATATAATGGTGGTAGTGGTAGTGGTAATAGTAGTAGTACTAGTAATGTGGTAGTGGTAATATTGGTGAGAGTGATAACAGTAATAGTAGCAGTGGTGGTGATAGAAGTGGTGATAATGGTGGCAATAATAGCAGCAGCAGCAGCAGCCACAGTAGTGGTGGTGGTGGTGGTGGTGGAGGTGGTGTTGGTAGTGGTAGTGGCAGTAGTTATTTTTTCTGTGGGAATATCTCCAATGCAGATTACCAGTCCCCAATGTTTATTTGTTCAGTAAACAGATTAGGTTGCAAACAGAATAATGCAAAGGTCCCAAATCACAAAAGGTCTCTAACCAGTTGTTGGAGCATAGCCATAACTTCCCCACACGCATAATAAAGGGAAGTTTTGAGGCAATTATCTAGACAGTCCAAACCAAGAAACACAACACTGCTATTCAGAAGAAAAAGAAAAGGAAAAAAAGGCCAGGAATCCAGAGGGACTCACTCCATCTCGGAGTAAAACAGATGCTCTCTGGGGAGGGCTGACGTGTTCCCACATTGAGTGGTGAGCTTGCTTCTCACCTTGCCTATAGGGACTCCTCCTGTCCAGAGACAGGGGAATCATTCTATCTCACCTAAGGGCTTATTCTCTGGCTTCTTTCCAAGCCTGCCAATTACAAGCAGTGAGGCAAATTAGAATGAATCCACATTCTCCAGGTCTAAAAGAAACTATACCAAGCCTAATTAGAAATTGAGCAGCCAAAAAGCAAAGTGTCTGTTTAGAATGGAAAATAGATTGTCCCTTGCCTTGGGACACTACACACTGTCAAATGCCTGATCCTCTAGTATGTCAGATCCAGCACAGGGGGAATGGTCAGAAGGAAATGGAAAGCAGACCAGAAGGATGTTTGTCAGTGAGCATAAAGACAATATGAATTTCACATCCTAACAAAGTCCCAGAATAATGATCAGCAATAAGGGTACATCAATCAATTGTCATATTTTGCTTTTGCAATTCCTACAATAACTCTTCTCTCCTTTCCCTTCTCATGTTCATATAGCACCACGTTAGCTCATGCCTCCGTGACTTCTGAGCTAGATTACTGCAATGGCCTCCTAATTGGTCTCCCTGCCTGAAGTCTCTTCTCATTTGAACCCAGTCTCCATAGCTGCCAAAGAGAATTCCCTTAAGTGAGAGTATGACTTCTATTCAATAAACTCCAATGGTTCCCTATCACCTGTTAAGATAAATTATAAACCTTCTGTTACTCTTCCACTCAATAAATTCCAATGGACCCATATTGTCTGTAGATAAAATATAAATTCTGTTGTTTGGACTTTAAAGCCCTTGGCAACCTGATTCCAAACTCTCTTCTACAGCTCCATTTACATTAGGGCACTGTAGTTTGTCACTTAATGGTCTTGCCAAACTGAACTCTTTGGTAGCCCCTAGAATGGCACTGCTTGTCTTTGCACCACCCTCACAAGGGCACAAGTCTCCCTCCTCAATCCCCATTTATGGAACTCTCTGCTTCCTTCAAGACTCTTCTCAATTATTACCTTATAAAGGAACCTTTTCCTGGTCTAGCAGTCTGCTAGAGCTTTCCTCCACAAAGAACAGTATATTGTACTTATTTTGTATTTATTCTATCAGAACATGTATACATGTATTGATGTATTTTTATATATGCCAACATACACAACACATGTATATATATTGATGTGTATATATCCATTTGTGTGCATGTAATATGCATACAAACATGTCTAATACACACCGATATACATATTTCAATATATGAATATATAAAATGTGTGTTTATGCATATATGCATGCAATATATGTGTTTATACATATCGGTACATACCTATATACATGGATGTATACGCATATAATATATGTGTATACACATTGTTGTATATTTATTTATGCATGTAATGTGTATACATATTTGCATATATTTATATATAGCATATGCAATATGTGGACTTATCACATCACATCAATATATGTGATATGTATTTATGCATATCTGTGTGTGCATAATGTATATATTCATTATTGTGATACATGTATTCATAACATATGAGTATTTATATTATCAATATATGAATATATGAAATGTGTCTATATGCATATGTACATGTAATGTATGTATTTATACATATCTATATATACCTATATGCATAAATGTATATGCATGTAATATATGTGTATGTAAACATTGTTGTTTATTTATACATATCAATATTGTGATATGTGTATTTATACACATCAATACATGCAACATATATTGATATATTAGTATATATGTATACACATGTAATAAATATACACATTTGTATGTGTTTATATGTAACACATGCAACATATATGCTTATACACTTCAATATCTACATAATATGTATCTATACATTTCAGTGTATACATGTATATGCATGTGATGTGTGTATATAAATACATAAATGTTTGATTTATTGTGCTTATCTAATTATATAGAAAGTTATAAATATTATAGTCTACCTCATAGAATTAGTAAAAAATAGTCACATTTTTATTCTTGTGTCTCCCGCCTTCAGGACAGAGGCTCTTAATAAATAGCAGGCCCTAATAAATGCTTGATTGATTGACTGACCTGAGTTTGAGTGACAACCCTATTTCTTAGCATCTGTATGACCTTGACCACTTTTCTGGGTCTTAGTTTTTTCACTTATAAAATGCAAGGACTGAATTAGATCATCCCTATAGTTACTCCTAGTTTGAGTCCCTATGATTCTATAAAGAACATGAGACCCAGCTGGACATTTGGCCATATCATCCTTTCTCAGTTTTAGAACCGGAACAATGACACTAAAATTAGTTATCTTATGGGATCATTCCTTTATTCACTTATGAGTAAAATGTAATTTCTTTAAGGGAGGGGATTGTTTCATATTTGGTTGAGTGTCCCTGGAATCTCTAAACAATGTTCTACACATAATAGACATACTAAATTTTTTAAATTAAATTGAACATTGAATTAAGTATACAGTGTGAACAGCCTTATGTTGTAGAGAAAGTGTTTTACAGCTCTTATGGTGCTATATAAATATTTCAGGATTGGAATCAGGTAGACCTAAGTTCAAATATGACCTCAAGACATTTACTAGCTATGTGACCCTGGACAAGTCATTTCGCTACTTTTTTCCTAATAATAGCACTGACCTACCAGAATTGTTTTAACAATCAAATGAGATCATAATTGTAAAGTACTTCATATACATATTTATTGTATATACATACATACATACATATATACATAGCACTATATTAGGCACCACACATAAAAGAGACAAAAAAGTCCTTACACATAGTAAGTTCTATATAAATGTTGACCATTATTATTAATGTTGTTATAATTCTTGTTTATTATTATTATTGTTATTAGGCCAAAGGGACAGATCATGTCTAAGTACAGTAGATCCTCCCTGTGGAATATTGTCTTCATTCTCATTGAACTGTATACTTCTTATTTAGCTGTAGAAATTTCATTAACTCAGGTTTTCCAGGCAGCAGGGGAATTGTGGCCTGTGGATACACATTGTAAGATCTAATTTTGACGACTGTACATGAATACAACCATGTTATATTTTGATGTAAAAGAAAAGCTGCTGACATTTGAAAAATGAAATGAAGGAAATGTATTTGGAATGGGATGAGGAAAGTTCAACTTTCATAACTCATAGGTCTTTATTTCCAGCTCTAAAATAAAAACACAAATCATTTACATTCATAACCATGGCACCATTGCAGACTGATCGCTAATCATCCTTTCAGGTGGCCTAATTTCAGAAACATAACCCACTTTTCCCCCCTTTCACCTGGAAGTGATCTGATTAGCTTAGTGCCTATTTCATTTCCTGGAAAAGAAATTGCAGTCATCTTTCTGCTTAATTTCAATAAGTGATTAGCACAACAACCAAAAAACCATGTCACCTGCAGGCAGAATCTCAGCTCCCACAGTTTTCTCTGGGAGAGAAGCTGCCAAAAGCTGACTGTAAAGAGAGATGCGTGTCTGATTTCCAGGTTAATTCCAAGCACTCTCCTGGGCAAACTCCACAGGTTATACAGACAAGCTGAGATAATAGATTTTCATGCTAAAGATTTCCAGGCTAGCTCTGACTTTGCTTCCTAAAATTAAATAGTACATAATCTGTGCAAATAAGTACAGGATATCTCCACTTAGATGTCCCATTGCTATTCATAAGTCCAAAATTGAAACCTCATTCCCCTTGAAACTAAAATCTTTCTCAACAACCCCATTTCTATCTGTGGTCCCACTCTATCCCCCAAATCAGTACATCAAGCATTTATTAAATACCTACTATATACAAGGCATTGCAGTAGGCTCTGGGAAAAGAAAAAATACATTAAAAACAAAAATGAAACACATTCTCTGTTCCTGAAGAGATTACCTTTTACAGTGAGATATAATATGCAAACAGAGTACTAACTGCAATTATAACTTAAGGACAGAGAGGACACTAACAATTAAAGGGAATTAGGAAAAGTTTTCCATTTTAAGTAGTACAGAGCTAAGCTAAGCAAAGCTATTGATTCTATGTATCCAGCAGTGTGGCAGGAATGCATTCCAGTCACCAAAGACAAGCTGCACAAAAACAAAAGATGAATTTCCAAGTTCTGGAAACAGCAACTATGCCAGTTTGGCCTACTGGTCTACTTGCTAATTAAATCTAGCCATTAAAATGATAATCAAGGGATACACACCACTGGGCCTCAAGAGTTCCAGTGCTTAAAAGAAACCACAGTGCCATGAATAGAGCAGTGGCTCTAGAGTCAGGAGGATTTACTAGCCATATAACCTCAACAAATCACTTAACTCTGATTGCTTCCCCCCCCCCCTAAAAAAAGGAAAGGAAGGAAGGAAAGGAAAGAGGGGAAGGAAGGGAAGGAGGAAGAGGAGGAAGAAAGAAGGGAGGGAAGGACGGAAGGAAGGAGGGAGGGAGGGAGGGAAAAAAGGAAAGAAGTAGGGAGGAAAAAAAGGAAAGAGGGAGGGATGGAGTAGGGAAGGAGGGAAGGGGGTTGGAAAGGAGGGAGGAAAGGAAAAAACTACCCCTAGGATTATCCCCAAAATTCTGAGAGGACATCTGACTTCTAGGGATCTGATCTACTAATATAAATGAGAATGGGGAAGTAGCCCCAGAGAGAATGCTAGAGTTATTATTATTATTATTATTATTATTATTATTATTATTATTATTATTATTA